>NC_134874.1:56986985-57144485 GCF_049852395.1 Peromyscus maniculatus bairdii
CCTGGCTTTGCAGCCTGTCTCCTATTTGACCTTGAGGCAGATATTTCATTAATTTCCCTGAAATCTATGTTTTCCATAAATTACGATGATCATGTCAGCAGCCCACAGTTGTAAGGATTGTATGAGATGATCAGCCTGTGAGCGATGCTTAACACAGGACTAAGGAATTAGAGCACAGCTATCTGTACCCTTCAGATCTAGACCAGCTGACACTTCCATCTCTCTGGGGAAGTTCCTTGCCTTCCACGAGCTTCTTGGCTTGTATGCTTTTTAAGCTCTATATTGAAGAAGTCTGTGGAAAGTGCTGACAGTGGCCTCTGGCCAGCAGCCAGATAGGACCTGGGCCCTTGGTCAGCAGCCCTGAAGGATCTTGTCCCAGTCACACCTTCAGACAAGGACTGTCACCCTGGCTCATTCCTTCATTGCAGCTCGGGAAAGACCCAAAGTAGAGAGACCAGCTGTGTCCAGACTCCTGCCCCACGTGATAAGAAATGCTGGTTGTGGGGCTGGACATGGTGGGGACACACGCCTGTAATCAACCAGCACTCGGGAGGCAGAGGCAGGCGGATCTCTGTGAGTTCGAGGCCAGCCTGGTCTACATAGAAAGTTCTAGGACAGCCAGAGCTATAGAGAGTGACCCTGTCTCAAAAACAAAACACAAAACCAAACACAAAAAATTAAATGCGTGTTGGAAAACAAAGCAAACAGAAGTGGGTGGTGGTTTAGACCACCAAGTAAGAGGGGAGTTTATTATTTGGCACAACTAACATGTAGAGCCCAAGTTTTATACTTCACAAAAAAACTCTAGACAGAGTGGTGCTGAACTCTCACCAAGGAGAGAATAGCTGAGCAAGAAGGAAGAGGGACCTTCTGGGAACCAGGGAAGACTCGGACACAGAATTTGGTCATTTAAAAAATTTAGTCGGGCTGGGCGCTGGTGGCGCACGCCTTTAATCCCAGCACTCGGGAGGCAGAGCCAGGCGGATCTCTGTGAGTTCGAGGTCAGCCTGGTCTACAGAGCAAGTTCCAGGACAGCCAGAGTTGTTACATGGAGAAACCCTGTTTCAAAAAACAAACAAACAAAACAATAATAAATACAATTTTGTATTATTTTATGTGTATGGGTGCTTTGCCTGCATGTGTGTCTGTGCATCATGTGTGTACATGCTCACCAAGGCCAGAAGAGGGCGGCAGATACCTGGGACTGGAGTTACAGAGGGGTTTGTACCACCACGTGAGTGCTGGGAACTGTATCCCTGTCGTCTTGGAGAGCAGCCAGTGCTCCTAACCATCAAACCAGCTCTTCAGCCTACATTCAACCACTTTGTCTCTTCCTAACTGAAACTCAGACATATACCGTGCTAAGTATGAGTTTTATGGTAAGGTACCTAATTTCCTAGGGCAGACCACACAATCTCCCGTAGGCTCTGCCCTAGGAATCCTTCAGTGTGTGATCCCACTTATGCCAGTTTTGCTTTGTTTTAACTGCTGGAAAATCAAAAACAAGGCGTTATCCGTAAATGTGCCCTGAAATGAGCCGCAGTGTCAGCCTGTTCCTCTTCTTTGAGCAGTAAGCAGGGTCTCAATGTGTTACCCTGGCTGGCCCGAAACTCACTATGTAGACTAGGCTAGTCTTGAACTCAGGAGATCCGCCCGTCTTTGCTTCTTTGCTGAGTGCTGGAATTAAAGGCATGGGCCATCATGCCCAGTATGTTCTCTCCTCTTTTTGTGACTGGGGTAGTACAGCAGAAAGCTCTTTGGGTTGGCTCCACTTGTCACCACCTGCACGTGACTCGGCCAGCCGTCCCCTCCCTGTACGGGCTCATCTAAAGAGTGGAGGGCACCCCGTCCCGCCTCCCTCACACAGCTGTTTCAAGCTCCATTGGCCAGCTCAGCAGGCTGTGTGACCCCTGTACTTCAGTGGCCCCACCAGCAGCCTCACAGGTAGCAAGGCTTGACTAACCCGGGTAGAGCACATGGCCGAGGGGAACTGTTCTGAGGCCATCGACTCTTGCTGCCACCATTTCTGTGATCCACGTGTCAGTCACGGAATGCTGTGTGCCTGTAGACCGCAGGTTTACGCTGACCATGGGTTCTGGACCGGGTGAAAAGTGCCTGGATGAATGAGTGCTAAATAAATCACATGAGTTAGGAGACTCAAAAAAAAAAAAAAAAAAAAAAGAATCTAACCGTTTTGCCTGTGGATTAAGCAGGAGAGAGTCCCCTGCCACACCACACCTCAGGGGCAGCCACAGTCCCACTGTGCCCCTGTCCTCCAGGAAGGCTGGAGGAGTCTCTGTCGAATCACTCAGTGAGGGCAAGCTCTCACCTGTGGCTTATCCTTGCCCCTGGCTACACCATCAGCAGATGCCTCGCCATCTCCACACCCATTCTTTGAATGTTCCCTGTGATGTCTGCTTATCTAGAATCATCACGCAGGCAAGTGTTGAGGCGCGCTTCCATTTAGTCTTCTTCATTATCAGCCGATCGATCACATGACTCCACCCGGCTTTTCTGATTAGCCCTCGCCTCCCTTGGTCAGATCCTGGTCTGCAGCCCTAATACCTCTGCTGGGTATTGCCACAAGCCCCATGCTCAGTCACTGCCTTCCACTTCAAATCCATTTCAGTCCGAGGGAGAGGGAGCCGGAGTCTGTCTAGCTAGCGAGCGAGTGAGGCTTAATTGCTCTCTGATTACTCTTGGGGTCAGGCTCACGAACACGCAGTCTCCATCTGCAGTACATGCAAGGGTTTTGTGTTTGATAATTTCCCCTGACAGCCAGCAGAGATGTGCCTGGCTGCGATGAGCAGACATCTTTGGGGGAGTCCTTGCCCCATTTCTGCCTGGCTTCTTGGTTTGCATTGGAGGCAGGATCCATCCATCTCTCTTCCCTTGCCCCGATGCCATTTTGATCCAGTTTAGCATGGTCACATCTGACCTCAGCCACAGTTAGCATCTGTACCCATCATCTCTGAGCCTTTCTCTCCACTGCTGCTCCTCGGGGATCTTTCTCAAATTCCAGCAGTTTGAGGAATGGCCCACTATTGTTGGGATAGAGTCACAGTTCCTCCCTGGTGCCTTTGCAAGGTCGCACGGGACCTTTTGCAAGTGTCTCCAGGCCTCATTTCTTACACCGCCATGATGTGCAAGGACGCTCGGCTGCGCTGCCTTCCTTAGCCACACTCACCCTCTCCCACTGCCATGCAGTAGACCCTCTATTCCCAGGTTCCACATTCAGGAACTCGGCCAACCCTAGACTGAAACGAACATTTTTCCTTGCTGTGATTCCTACACAGTCCAGTACAGCGACTGTCTGCACAGCATAGGCATTCCGGTCGGCACCACAAGGCGCCTAGAGATGACTTAAACTGCATGTGTAGGTTCTTTGCAGATGCAATGCATGCCATCTTACATAAAGGACTCAAGGATCTTCGTAGTTCAGTATCCTCAGCGGTCTTGGGGCCAGGGACCACCGTACTATCTTACTGACTCCTTCCTCCTCCATCCTTCAAAATTTGCAAAGCCCACCCACCTACCAGGAGGCTGCTTAGGAGTGAGTTCCTCCAAGGATCTTACCATCTCCTCCAGGCAGCCGTTGGTACTGTTGGTGGGGTGAGGGCAGGCAGAGGGGGTGTCAGATAGAAGCAATTAGATCCAGATGCAACACCCAGAAGGACCTGATTCCGGCAGCCCTCCTGAGGATGTGGAGGGTGCTATAGGCATTGCCAGGACTCTCTTGGGAGCCAAGAGATACTAGAGTACTGGATGGGCAGCGTGGACTCCTGGCCTGGATTGCCAACGATCTGGTGACCTCCAGATCCTGCCTGGCAGATTTTCAAGCTTGAAGCAGGTTTTCTTTCTCTTGGAACTTTCCAACCCCTGGCCTTATCTTATTCCAAAGTCAAAGGTCAAAGGTCAAGGGATCCCTAGCCTCTGTGCCCATCTGGCCAATACTACAAGATGAAAGGAGATGGATATTTAGGGGAGCCATGAGACCAATCCTTTCTTGCTGGTCTCGGGGCCCGCCTCAGCTTCTAGAACCATCTCTCTTCAGAGTGGAGGGTTATATGGGAAGAAGGAAGCAGGAGGGTCTGTGTATTCCTCCAGATATCTAGGGCCCTGGTGGAGACAGGCAGGCTGTGTCCTGGAAACCCTGGTTCTCATTTGTGTGATGACTCCAACTCCCTGAAAAATCTCAAAAGGACCACTACTGACATCTGTTTACCACAGAAAAGAGCACGCAGCTGGGCTCTACGGAGTGACTTCTAAAAACAGGGCTTCGAGCAGATGTGGGACAGCTGCTGGCTCATCTGACCATGGGCCCGCCCCCTCTCCCAGAGGGAAAAGGAATCTAAATGCCTACGCGTCGCTGCAGCTGGAACAGGAAGTTCCGTCTGGATTTTCTGCTCTCTGGTTCTTCAGAGCTTGTGGACACAGGTTCAAGGAACCGGCGGTCTAGCCAACAGAGAAGGCAAGCCCTGCAGAGGCAAAACTCTTCCCCGATCAGCTTATCCTTACATCTCTACAGTTACCACTCTCCTTACAAACCAAAAGTATGGCACCTGCATCGTCCTGGGGGTGCCTGACCTTTCCAGGGTGCTGTGAGAATGTGTGCCCAGGGAGCAGCAGTGCATGCTGCTGCTGTGTGAATAACACTTTCTGTTATTCAGGGAGTGGGGTCCCCCCAGCAGTACCGAGGTGAACAGGCAGCCGGCAGTCTAGCATTTATCCGTGCATATGTAGCGCCCCAAGGGTCTAACTGCCTTTTCAATGGACTTTAAAATGGTTTCTCTATATCTCACACACATCCCCCTTCTCTGAGGAAAGACATGATCAACATGGCGATCAGATGACCTGGAACTGGCTTCTCACTCTATCCTGCTTCTCGGCTGTGGATCTGGGCCATCTCTTCATCTTGTCCGTCCCTCTATTTCTCCATCAAAAAAAAAAAAAAAAAAAAAAAAAAGAGTCTCTAAATAGAATTGCATGCATGGCTTTAAGCTCTGGGAAAAGGAGAGAGCAAACCAAATGGACCCAGCTCTTGCAGAAGGAGCAGCATCCAGGCCGTGTTGAATCCAGGATGCGGGGGTGGGGGGTGGGGGGTGGGGGGGAGAGCCAAGGGCCCTTAGGCGCTTTGAGGACAGGGAGAGGAGTGGGATTTTTTCCACGAGGACTGGCAGGTGGAAATCAGTCCCTTCAAGTGTCTTGTCTTGATGGTGCCACGGCCCCTCAGCTCCTGCTGTCCTGATGTTGCTTCTGAGGGAAGAGAATTTAAAAAAAAAAAAAACACAGTGCCATCTTGTGGTCAGAAAAGGATACGCGTGTTTCAATCATAGTTCTTTATTGGATTTTATATGACATTAGCAGGTGTAAATAAATTGCATGCTATTACGCCCTCAATTCCTCCCATATGGTCGGCAGCATTTTAAAGTGGTCAGCAAATGTTGACAGCCATCTATACTTGTCCCGCTCACACATTTACCACAAGTAATTAACTTAACTACCTGATAAAAATGTCACTGGCATGTTGTAATGCCGGCTATTGTCTGAGAAGACTTTGACTGACAGTTTCTTCCCTGGGTTCCCCGGTTATCTTTATAGGCACATAATCAAATCCAAATTTGATCATTATTTTACGATTGGATTAAAGTAAACAGCCAAACTGTGTAATCAGGATCCAGGAAGATTTATTCTGAGCTTCAATGGTGGGCTTTGGGTTTTTATATTATGAGGAGACAATAACTAATTAGTCTGATTGCTTTGTGACGCTGCCAAATGCGGGGCAGCCACGCCCTCCTTATGAATGGGATCCATCAGCGGGATTCCTTCCACCGGCGCTGAGATATATCAGTTTGTTTGCTTTCAGGGTTCCTGTGGCTGCTCCGGGAACCGCCATCATCCCATGCAAGCCTTTCATTGCCTCACACACAGGAGCGACACAAGCTGAGATTCGTGACCCATGGCGAGCGTGCCCGCCGCCTGCCTGGGGTCAGACTGTCAGAGGGTGAATGGCCCAGCAGCAGCTGCCTGAGCCTGGGTGGCCGCATCTCCACACAGTCCTGGGAGCTGCGGGTCCAGGCTGTCATAAACAGCTAGAACAATGGAAAGCTCCTTAGGTTGCTTCAGCTGTGACTAGTGAAGCAGTGTGTGCCTTTTACATACAGACTTCAGTCCTCAAATAAGGCAGCCTTCTGTGTAAGCTGGACACACATTCTCTTCTTGCATACTTGTGATAAAAGACACCTCAAAAAAAAAAAAAGGTGACAATTGGGTCTGGAGAGTTGACTCAGCAGTAAAGAGCTTTTTTTTTTTTTTTTTTTTTTTTTTTTTTTTTTTTTTTTTGCTGCTGTTGCTGAAGATGCTGATACCATTTATTCCTAAAACCCACATGGTGGCTGATCCCTATAGCTCTAGTTCCAGGGGGTCTGGTGCCCTCTTCTGGCCTCCACAGGCACTGCACTCATGTGGTACACAGACAGGCTTGCAAGCAAAACACCCATACACATAAATTTCTTTTTAAAAAAAATTTAATGTGACAGTTTTTTTTTAGAGTGTTTCTCCCTCTGACTAAAGGGTTGTCAGGACCCAATAGATGCTTCCATTAATGAAGATGACTTCTCCACATCCCGCCTGATGCTGGGAGGAAGTGGCCTTTGCTAGTCTGTGTTGGTGAAGGCCATGTCTCAAGACTACAAACCATGGAAACAGCAAGACCTGGGTATGGTACTGATGCTTCAGGCATTAACAGACTCAGATTACTCTTTGGCTGTTTATTTGAAAGGCTAAAATAGAATCAGACCAATCTCTAAAGCCCAGTTTCCCATATCCTGAAGGCATATCTTAATTGTCCACACCCACCCAGCCCCCAACACCTGAGGCAACCTGATCTTTGCCCAGAAGACACACAGGTGCCTGCCAGCCTCACATGGGCCTCTGAACTCACTGACTTCCTGTAGGGAGTGCTTAAGTGCCTATGTGCCAGCTCCTGGCTCCACCGGCCTCATCCTGGCTCCACCCACGCCACATAACACCCATGCCTCCCTAGCAGGAGGTAGAGTGCCTCGCCTCAGGAGCAGCAGGCCGCTTGTGCGGAGCAGGTGGCAGCTCCCGTTTGTTTGCTCAGTAAATGCTCACTGTGAGCTTCTCCCATGCCAGAGAGAGAGAGAGAGAGAGAGAGAGAGAGAGAGAGAGAGAGAGAGAGAGAGAGAGAGAGAGAGGACAAACACAGCACTTCCTAGGTTCAGACTGTGTCCAAGGTCACTTAGACCAGTGGGAAATCGGAGGTTAGCTGTCAGGGGTGCATCCTTCTGCCCTCTACGCTGCTGTTGGAGAATTTGTGTCTGAGCAATTTGATAACAAGACAGGCTCTGGGGAGTCCTCGTGGCTCCAAACCTCCAGCTGCTCTCACTAAATATTCAGCATTTCCCCCAGGGGCGCTTGCTTAACTCCAGCCTTGAGAGCGCCAGGATGTTTCCCGGGTTCCTGATGTGACTGACCTGTCACACTTATCTCAGTGCAGCAGGAAGCTAAGGGGGCATTCGCGCTGCCAATTCCAAATTACCCTTTACAGGGCAAACACCACCCAGTTCATGAATCGGGCGATCGAGAAAGAACTTTACCCACCATTAATGTTTTACAGCCTTTCTCAAAAAGTGTCACCTTTGACCCCCCAAGACTAAGGAAGGATTGCTGCTGAGTGAGTTCCGGGTGCTGATGCTGTTCTGGCTCCCATAGTGTGTGTGTGTGTGTGTGTGTGTGTGTGTGTGTGTGTGTGTGTGTGTGTGTCGGGGGGCGATGTAGTTCAAGACAGGAGTTTCTCTGTATACGTCTGACTGTCCTGGAACTCACTCTGTAGACCAGGCTGACCTCGAACTCACAGAGATCCACCTGTGCCTGCCTCCAAGTGCTGGGATTAAAGGCATTGGCCACCACAGCCCAGCTAGATGGACTCTTTCGAGCACATGAGGAAGCCAATCCAGACTTCCCAGAGCTGTGCTAATCGCCAGCTACTTGGCCTTCCTCAGAAATGATACACGGTTAATGTTCCAAGCACTGCCCTGCCTGCAGCAGAACCGGGCCTCCGCAGTGGTCGGGCACGGAAACCCACCCTTCTTTAGTCTCGGAGATCCACGGAGTTTCAGGTAGGCCCGTCCCGAGTGATCTGCAGAGGTTCTGGGGTTGCCCCAGCTTCAGCTGCAGTGCGCCAGCTGGCTCTCCAGAGGGCACGATGCTTCACGAATGGCTTTCATGACCCTGAGCTGGGACAACAGCGGGACATCAGAGATGCAATGGAGTCCTGAGCCACCTCTGGGACAAGCCTCTCCTTAGCAGGGACGAGCATCTCATATGCAAATGACAGCGCTAACGCTTTCATTTTTCTCGATGACCAGTGTCCAGCTATTTGCAACCTGAGCAGTTAGTCACTAAGCACAATTAATTATTCATGCTCTAACATTAGGCGGAAGTAGAGCTGACTGAGAGGTCTAGCAGGATTAGGTTCCTTCCAGCCCTGCTGACTGCCTCTGAACCACACAGCACAGCATAGTTAGAATTCCTGCAACCTGGAGGGGCAAGCTTTGTCATTGATGCCGTCTTTACAATGACAGATGTCCTTGTTTTTGTTTTTTTAGTTTAACTTCCTGTTGTTCATGTGACCTTACTGTCTCCATAGTTAGGTGGGCTTCTTTGCTTGGTACTTGGTACTGTTTTTCAGAATCTGCCGGTACCGTTTTTTGTAGCTTCACCTTAACATGCAATGGGCACCATCTATTCATGCTCCTGTTTCTAAGTCACAAACGTGTGTGTGTGTGTGTGTGTGTGTGTGTGTGTGTGTGTGTGTGTGTGTGTTTGGGCATGTGTGTGTGTGTGTGTGTGAGTGTTTGGGCGTGTGTGTGTGTGTGCTCGCGCGCGCGCGCGCGTGCGTGTGCGCGCGTGCACACGCAGGTACATAAGGCTGAGAGGGTATTAGGCCCCTAGAGCTGGAGCTCCAGGCATTTCCAGGATTCCCAGTTTGTTAGGTGGGGACTGGAATCTGAAGTCTGCTTCTCAGGATTTGGCATCGAGCACTGTGGGTTGAGAGTCGTTTCTCTAGCCCCTGGGTTATAATGTGTATATCTTGATAAATGGTGATTATATTGAGTTTTTGGCACAGAAGATTCCTGAAGAGCCTTTCCGACCAGTTTCCAGCTCTGGCACTCCACAGAGAGCGGCTGTGACTGAAGAAAGGCTGCTCGGTCTTCTGTTCCCACCCCAGTTTCCCTGGCTTGATCATTTAAACAGCGGCTCCCGAGCTCAGCCTACCCACCGCCTTTACCAGGCACCACGATGTGGCCAGCGCTGCAGATGAGCTCAGTGCAGCCCATGTGCCGCTGAGATGGGCCAGGGCAGGTCCACACTTCAGCCAGTACAGGAAGCCCAGCCCGCCATAAAGAGAAAGGCCAGCAGCAATTTGGGAATTAGGAAGAGTGGCTACCAGGACTAAAGCCTCCCGAGGCCGTAAAAACCTGCCCCAGGTTACTTCTCCAGAACCGAGGTGTGGCCTTTAACAGTCTTTCATTTTCTCTCCCTGAAGAATCTTAACCCAAACTTTAATTATAAGCCATAAAACTCCAATTCCATTTTCAAAGTGATTTCCAAAGATGTACACATGTAATTTACACATTTTTTGACTTCATGCTTTTGCCAAAAGTCCATCTCCCCCCTCCCCCTCCCTCCCTCTCCCTTCCCCCATGAATAATTGCATCCGTCTTCTTTATTAGTCAAGTGTGGGTTTTTCAAAGTTTGATTCCCCCCATGTCACCTTTTTACGAGTTATTTGTTTAGTTTTATGTGTGTTTTGCCTACACACATGTCTATGCACCACGTGTGTGCAGTGCCCACAGAGGCCGGAGCAGGACGCTGGATCCTCTGGGACTGAAGTTACAAATGACTGCGTTTCTGTGTGGGTGATGGGAACTGAACCCAGGTCCTCTGCAAGAGCAGACAGTGTTCTAACCACTGAGCCATCTCTCCAGCCTCGGTGTCATCTTCTTAATAAAATCCGATCTTCAGGTCTTCCAAAAGAGGAAGAAAACACAAACAAGGGTTAACACATTGCCTCACCTCCCACTTCTGCTTTTTTTTTTTTTTTTGTTGGTGGGGACTGGGGTCCTCCTGCTGGGGAATATTCTAGACCTGCCCCGGCGTCTGGCTCCTAATGCATTGCTATTCCCATCAGCGTCTGGGGCTCTTTTCTCAGAACTTGTATCTGTGGTCTCCCGAGGAGAACAAGCTCTTTTTAAAATGACCGTTTAAGAGCCACCCCGGGCTGCCGAACACAAACACCTGCCCTTTGTGAGACACAACTGGACAATCCGTTTAGATGTTTGAGTCTGCTCACGTGGGTCTTTAATGATGGGATGATCAGCAGCAAACCACGGGCTTCTGGACCTAAGAACCCCCAAGACAGGCAGATCGAAACCCTCCTGTCTGTATTCCAGCAGAAATAGCCACTTTCAGATCCAACAAGCAGGCTTCCGAGTTTTATATTTTGTCCACATCTCCCGACAGCTCTTGGAACCGCCCCACCTGGGTCTGCTCCCCCGTAGTCCCCCATCTCCATGATTTATGGGAGTCCTGACAAAGCAGTTGCTCCCCTCCTATCTCTGAGGTCCAGCAAAACCAGGCCTGTAAACCTCCCTCCCCACGCTACTGATTCCATCTTGCCCCAGGTCCCAGGTGAGGTGGGGACAGAACTCTATAACCTGCGATTATAAAACTGTCCGTTGGAGCTGGGCGGCGGGCGGCGGGCGGCGGCGCACAACTTTAATCCCAGCACTTGGGAGGCAGAGGCAGGTGGATCTCTGTGAGTTTGAGGCAGCCTGGTCTACAGAGTGAGATCCAGGACAGCTAGTGCTACACAGAGAAACCCTGTCTCGAAAAACAAAAACAAGAAAGAAAGAAAGAAAAAAAGAAAGAAAGGAAGGAAGGAAGGAAGGAAGGAAGGAAGGAAGGAAGGAAGGAAGGAAGGAAGGAAGGAAGGAAGGAAGGAAGGAAGAAAGGAAGAAAGGAAGAAAGGAAGAAAGAAAGAAAGAAAGAAAGAAAGAAAGAAAGAAAGAAAGAAAGAAAGAAAGAAAGAAAGAAAAAAAAGCCAACAACGACAAAAAAACCTGGCTGTTGGAACCAAAGACTTCCCTGAGCTGGTGTGTTTCCAGTCTTGATCAACAGACACTTTGTCCAAACTCCTACCTGAGGTTTATAGAGGAAATGGACAGGAGTCCCTTTTGGGAAAGGCCCTGAGTAAAATGGTGCCTCCTTGAGCAGAACTTTGGTGAGACTAGGTATGAATCCAGAATAGTCATTTCACACAGCAAAAGCTACAAGAAAAAAAAGTCCTCTGAATATCAGCCCAAAATGATAGACGAATGGCTGAAACAGCTGAAATAATGTTCTTATTTACACAGTCCCACCTCTATCATCCAAATTTCACTTCTGAGGGTAAATTTACAAACAGCAACCCAACTAATACAAGCTAGGGGAAAACATTTAACAAACGCCAGAAACTCCTGCAACCTCGGCACGACCCAGGCACTGCAGAGATACAGATGAGATGTCCTGCACCAAATCTGGGGCGTTGCTAAGGACTGTCACAGGTTTAGCCTGACACGGTGACACACACCAGTAACCCCAGTTCTCAGGAAGCTGAGGCAGGAGGATCTTGAGTTTGAACCCAGTCTGGGCTACTCCATAAGACACTTCTAACATGGAGGCAGATCTCTGTGAGTTCAGGGTCAGGCTGATCTATATAGTGAGTTCTAAGGCAGCCAGGACTACATAGTGCTACCCTGTCTCAAAATAATAATAATGATAATAGTAATAGGTTTAGTTAAATATGATTTGAATCACATTTCTCATAAAGCTCCAGTATTTTCAAAGACATATAATTTCCCTCATTGGCCCCTGCATACAGCATGCATGGGAATTTAACAGCTAATAAACATTTTAATGGCAAGCATTCATTCCTCAAAATAAAGAGTGAATAAATTATTAGGCATAAACAAAATAAATTTTGGTTCATTGCTTCCATATTGGCCCCTCTGTGCATTGCCTCTCATCCACGACTGTCGAATTTTCAAGGAAGTAGACACGCTTTCTTACGTGCCTCTTGTCAACTCCAAATTAAGATATCTAGAAAAAAGAGAGGCATGTGCCCACCAAGTGTCTCGTCGTGTCCTGTCCCATTCTGCTCTGTCTTCTCCCCTCCACTCCATCCCCGTCCCCACCCTCTAGACGGCAATCACAGCATTGATGCTGACGGCAATGGCTGACAGCGTTGGCTCTGGCCATGGGCAGCACCGTGGGGTGCGAACAGCAACTGTATGCTCCATGTTGACTCTCATGGAAACTGTCTTTAACCTAGTTGGACCTTGTCTTTTATCACCTGCATAAAGAGGACAATACTGCTGGTTTGATAGGGTTGTTGGAGGAAATAAAAAAGATAATCACGTAAGAAAATAAACATGTTAATGTGAATGATGTTTGACCTATTTGGATCGGTAGGGTAAAACTATACCAGCCTACATCAGCCATGAACTCACTGGTCTAAAGTCCAAAGGAAAACAATCCTGCTCTTCAGTTCCCATGTAATAACTTCTGGAAGGTTCTCAACCTCTCTGATTATGTGAGCCCGCCCATGTACAGAGCAGCCCTCAACTCCCCAGGACTCCTGCTTTATTATTATTATTATTTATTTTATGTATGTGTGTATTTTGGTTGCTTGTGTGTCTGTGCCCCATGGCATGCACTGTCCACAGAGATCAGAAGAAGGGATGGAATCCCCTAGAACTAGAACTCACAGATGGTTGTGAGCTGCCATATGGGTGCTGGGAATGGAATCCTGGTCCTCTGCAAGAGCGGCCAGTGCTCTAACCACTGAGCCATCTCTCTAGCCCCCAGACTCGTGCTTTGGAAGTACCATTTCACATATTTAAAGTTTAAGGCATGGAAGTGTTTTGAATGACTATAAGGAAATACTCTGGTGTTTATAATTCTGTGTTTGAGATGGCACAATAAAGCCAGCCTCTAGGCTTCTGATTCATTCTGTCTGTGATTTGGAGACTCTGGGAGCACCTCCCAAGCGGCCTTCAGAGAACCTTCTGAGGCTGGGAGTGACCAGAGAGAAATGTCCTCAATCTCATCCTCTGTCTAGTCTCCAGGGATTCAGAGTCCAGGAGGATCATGTGATTTGACTTGAGATGCTTAAATTCCTCTAACTCCGTGATAAGGCAAACATTCGCTAGAAAGATGGTTGGTTATTCAGGAAGATGGTTATCACTGCAGGTCAGATGCAGGATTTTAGGGCTCTGTGGGAATGGAGGAAGAGATGGCTCGGGAGTTAAGGGCACTGGCTGCTCTTTCAGAGGACCACGGTTTGGTTCCCAGCATCACGGGGCAGCTCACAAATGTCTGTAACTCCAGTTCCAGGCGACCCAGGGCCCTTCTGCAGCCTCCTGGGGCAGAAGCAGGTAGATCTCTGTGAGTCTGAGGCCAGCCTGGGCTACATGTTTCCAGGATATCCAGGGCTGCATAAAGAGACCTTGCCTCAAAACAGAAGAGGAAGAGGAAGAAGGAGAAATAATTTTAGGGGTCTAACAACTGAGTGTCCTGTGCAAATATTTGCATATGTGCATAATTAATCAGCAGAGGAAAGGGATGTGTGGAAAGAGACAGAAAGACATGCTCTGTAGAGTCAGAAAGATGAAAAGATGCAATGAAAATTCAGCCGGGTGGCGGTGGTGGCGGCGCACGCCTTTAATCTCAGCACTCGGGAGGCAGAGCCGGGCGGATCTCTGTGAGTTTGAGGCCAACCCGAGCTACAGAGTGAGATCCAGGACAGGCGCCAAAACTACACACAGAAACCCTGTCTGGAGAAAGAAAGAAAGAAAGAAAGAAAGAGAGAGAGAGGGAGGGAGGGAGGGAGGGAGGGAGGGAGGGAGGGAGGGAGGGAGGGAGGAAGGAAGGAAGGAAGGAAGGAAGGAAGGAAGGAAGGAAGGAAGGAAGGAAGGAAGGAAGAAAAGTAAGCTGCCTTTGCTGGTTCCCAACTCCCCAACCCTGAATGAGCACAGGTGAGGAGGCATCAACCCTTTTATCCTTCCAACATGTACATTATTCCTCTCCAATTCATCCTTCTGTTTATCATTGCCAATATGAGTCTATACTGGTGAGTCTTTTGGGAAAAGTAAAATTTAGCACGATGAATATTAACAATAACAACAGCAAGTGCAGTCGTGATGGGGTCGGTTGACCATTTATGGGGACTTTGGTGTGGGCTGAGCCTGACACCGACTATAAGCGATACAAGGACTTTGGGGACACTCTGCCTCCTCCAAACTTCGTGTCCCCAGAGAGAGAGGCATGTGGACATCTGACTCAGAACTAAGGGGAAAGAGAGAGAGTCACATGCAAGGTGCACCAGGGTGAGTCCTGGGAGGCAAGGGGCCATCAAGGGTTTCACTTCCCAACTCCAAGTGCAGCCCCGTGACCGTGGGAGATGAAAATCAGCCCCGGGGGAGTGTTCACCCCACAGGAACAGACAGCACTGGAAACCAGGGCCTATTCTCATAAAGAGGTGATTGCTAAACACTGACCATTGCTGTCCCCGGGGGAAGGGACACCTGGACAGGTCCTGTAGGTAGAGGCGAGTTCTCCGCTTGGGATGTATGTTTGGGTCTCTGCCTACTCGACAGTTTTTCTATCAGTTTTGGGACAAGTCTTCGGAGCTCTTCACCACTCCCCTACGCCCCGCTCCCATGTGTAGGCTGTACGTCACTGTATGTCACTGTACGTCACGGGCATCAAACCTAGCGAGCGGGGCCCAAAGCCTGTGCGGGTTCAGCACTGTGGACATGAAAATCCGCCATACCCCGGGCATTTTCCTATTTAACTTAATCTAAATGATCGAAACCACTAAAATGTGTCCTTTAGAGGTAATTGGGTGTATCGATGCTCATTAAAAGATAATAAACAGGAGCCTACAGTCTCTACCAGCTTCTTCTCGCCGTAAGTACGTATGTATTGCCTTTAAAATAATTATTGAACCATCAAGGGTTTATGGAAAGACAGTCACAGTCCAATAAGACGTTTTTGTGTTTTGTAGGGACACATAAAATCTTGAATGAAAACATGAGAAGAATAGCTACACCCTTGCAATGGGAAGTGATACTTGCCTACTCCATGTCCTCTAAAGGATGGTTGGAAGCCAGCTGGAGTGGCTGGTCAGATTCCTAAAGCATCCTTGGTACGCGCCCGTATTTGACTTCCGCTCCTTTTTCAAAGTCAGGAGAGGCATCTATCTGCACGGAACCGTGAAAAGTCATGACAGAATCAGGGCTTGCTCAGCATCCAGGGAAGGCAGCCCATCGGCCTCCTGTCTACCTCTTCCCTGAATCAGCATCTATGGGGCTGGGGGAAGCAGAGGGGCATCGTAAAGATCCCACTCCACTTGAGCCCAGCGCTAACAACGCTGTGAACACGCGGCTGCTCTGGGGAAGAGAGCATTCGAAGAGGGCTTTGCCGCAGGAGGCTCCTTCCTGGGTGTGAGCCACAGACCAGCTCATCACATTACCAGGAGACCCAAGGTGTGGCCCACGGGACAGTGATACAAAGATGGGGGGAAAGCAAAGGAATCTTGTTAGGAGGAAGCTCGGTGAACCAGGCTTGTTTTCCACAGCTGCTAAAGCAGGACCGCATTAACCTGGTGCCGGGCTCCCCTTTCCCAGGACAGCATCACTGAGTGCCCGGCTCCGGGCTTGCCCAACTATATCATTCCCTCCAAAGTCTGGGGTCTCCTGAACGGACTCCCATCTTCCTTTTAAGAGAACATGGATGTCTCTCTCTCTCACGTTCTTTTGTTGTTGTTGTTGTTGTTGTTGTTGTTGTTGTTGTTGTTGTTGTTTGAGACAGGGTTTCTCTGTGTAGCCCTGGCTGTCCTGGATCTCACTCTGTAGACCAGGCTGGCCTCGAACTCACAGAGATCTTCCTGCCTCTGCCTCCCATGCTGGGATCAAAGGTGTGCACCACCATGCCCAGCTAATAGATGTCTCTCTTGATGAATGAGCTGTTTCTCAGTTGATTATTCTCCAACTTTTCCAAAATTATCCATTCCTCCAAAGACTTAAAAAGTCCAGCTTGAGTGTGTTCTCATGCAAATTCATATTAACAGTTCCCAAAGTCTACGAGCCCTTGAGGGGACAAAGAGTCTTTCAGGGGTTCCCTGATAATCCATCAATCTCTCTCTCTCTCTTTGTCTCTCTCTCTCTTTGTCTCTCTCTCTCTCTCTCTCTCTCTCTCTCTCTCTCTCTCTCTCTCTCTCTCTCTCTCTGTGTGTGTGTAGCGTATATATGCTTTCATGCATAAGACATATATGTTACAGGCATTTGCCAAGTAGAAAACAAGGCATCAATGAGATTTGTAAAAATAAGAAGCCATGCTATTCTGTTTTGATGCTTTGGAAAATACAATTATTTATCATGAAAATATGTATGTAAACATGGAATGAACTTATTATTGTTGTTGTAATTGTTCTAATTTGGCTTTGTAGTGCTAAGGGTTGAACATGGGGCCCATGCATGTTAGGAAAGTCTTTGTCATTCAGCTACATCCCCAACCCCTCAGGACTGTTTTATAGTAAATTAATAAATCACTATTGTAAATCCCTTCATTTTAATCTCTGAAATGATAAGCACGAATGGATATGACCCATTTAGGCAAAAAGTCTTTAAAACTTTTAAAAGTTTAAAGGGAATTTTTAAGTTAATTTATGTGGGGGCTGGAGAGATGGCTCAGCAGTTAAGAACACTGGCTGTTCGTCCAGAGGACCCAGGTTCAATTCCCAGCACCCACACGGTGGGTCATAACTATCTATAAATCCAGTTACAGGGACTACAGAAAAAAAAATTAATTTATGTGTATGGGTGTTTTGTTTGCATGTAGATCTGTGGACGATGGAGGTATCTGTTCCCATAGAGGCCAGCAGAGGGTATTGGAGCCCCTGAGACTAGAGTTACAGATAGCTGTGAGCCACCATGTAGGTGCTGGGAATCAAATTCAGAGCTCTTAACTGCTGAGGCGTCTCTCCAGCCCCCTACATTTTAACTCTTTAAACTGAGACTGTAAAAAATCTCTGGAAAACAGCTTTTGAACAGAATTTCAGTTCTTTTTTTAATCCTAACTCCTTGTAATTGAAAAATATAATCTAACACATGATTACTTTAAATTTACAGGAAATAATCGGTAACTCAGCAATACATAAACATCACCCAACAACTTAAGTTAGATGATAAAAAGATTTAACCATCCTAAACAGTACATTCAGATCATCCCCTCTAAGGCTTCAGGGTCATCATAGAAAAGGAAGAAGGAGAGAATGCAAGAATTGGAAAGGGGAAGGAGGACCATGAGTACTATTTTCTGGACATGACAGGGCCATTGCTCACGGGAACTCTCACCAGCTGTGGTTACCTCCATAAGACCTGCTTCTTATGCTTTTGGCTAGGGAGATGGCCCTGTCTGAAAAGTGGTCGCTACACAGAGATGAGGACCTGGCTTCAGATTCCCAGCACCCACGTGAGAGCCAGGCACACCAGGGCCCACCAGCACTGAGGAGGTGGAGACAGGAGGGTGGACGGGACTCCAGGGTTGGTGAGAGGCCCTTTCGGAGCACGGCACTGGGCTCTAGTGGTGACCTGCTCGTCTATTTGAGCATCTTGCTGTCCCCGTGTCCTGGTCTCCAAGTCTTTTTTGCTCTGGATATCTCGGAATTCCTCAGACACCAACCTTGTGCTCTGTCAGGCCTGGCTGGGTGCAGGGACCCACTTGCTGCTTTGAGGGAATCTGGTGTCCCTGCAACAGTGTTTCATGGGGTGACAGAAGCCACAGCAGAGTTCGGTACCCCCAGAGCACAGAGAGACGTGGTGGCATTTCTGAGCGTGCAGGGCAGACGGCAAGGCCCGAGAGTTCCGCTTAATAAATTTCATTGCATGCCTGTCATTCACCAACCCAGGCAAGAAATGAGGCACTTCCAGCTCCACGTGTCCCCTCCCAGGAAGTTCCCCTTCCTGCTGCAACAGCCAGTCACCTCCGGGCTACCTCGTTGCCTTACAAGTTTCTGTTTCTCCAGCTGACTATTGTGATTTACGTTGACGCCTTTGCCCAGGCCCTTTGGTAGCCTGGTTTCTAAAACATGCGTGTGTTCTTTGGTGTGGCCCACCAACACTGTTTTCGTGAGCCTCATCAGCACTATCCAATTCAGGCTATTCATCTTGAAGGGAGGCGACAGTCAACGATGAGTGGATCCGTTTAGCTGGCAAAGAACAATGCCAGGTCCCAGTACTCAATCAGACAGCTCACAATCACCTGTAACTACAGCTCTAGGGGATCTCACGCCCTCTTCTGGCCTTCTGGGGAACCTGCATGTACTTGTCCGATGGACTCACACCTAGACACATGCCATAATTTTTTTGGGGGTGGGGGTTGTTGTTTGGTTTTTTGAGACAGGGTTTCTCTGTGTAGTTTCGGTGCCTGTCCTGGATCTCTCTCTGAAGACTAGGCTGGCTTCGAACTCACAGAGATCCACCTGCTTCTGCCTCCTGAGTGCTGGGATTAAAGGTGTACGCCACCACTTCCTGATGATAAAATATGTTTAAAGATGCAAGGAGAGCCGGGCAGTGGTGGCGCATGCCTTTAATCCCAACACTCGGGAGGCAGAAGCAGGTGGATCTCTGTGAATTCGAGCCCAGCCTGGGCTACCAAGTGAGTCCCAGGAAAGGCGCAAAGCTACACAGAGAAACCCTGTCTAGAAAAGAAGAAAAAAAAAAAAAAAGATGCAAGGAGAAGATAAAAGGTAGCGGGGTTTTGTTTGTTTGTTTGTTTGTTTAACATGCTATATCTTTGTCTTTAGGAAAAGAGAGAAATCTTATTTATTTATTTATTTTGGCACTAAGGATTAACCCCAGGCCCTTGTACATGCCAGGCAAAAGCACTACCATTGAACTATGTAGGGCCTTATCTTCAACCCAGTCTGTGAATCAGGAGCATCCTACAGATAAGCCCTCCTGGCTTTCGGAGGCAACCGCAATGCTGGCTCCTTCCGGAGTGTTGCTCTGTTTGGGGGATGGTGGGAGGGATTTAATGAACCCTCCTTTGGTGCCTCTGAGAGCATCTCCCTGTGTGGGAAAGGAAGTCATGAAGACAGAGACCCCTGTGACCCTGGCTGGAGATGCAGTCTCAGAGTTACATCTTATGACAGCTTCATCTCTAATACAAAAGTACGTATTTTCAGCTGGGCACAGTGGCCCACGCCTTTAATCTCAGCACTCAGGAAGCAGAGGCAGGAGAATCTCTCTGAATTTGAGGCCAGCCTGGTCTGCAGAACGAGTTCCAGGACAGCCAGGGCTGTTACACAGAGAAACCCTGTCTTGAAAAAAATCAAAAAGAATAAAAAATAAAATAAAATTTAAAAAAGTACATCTTTTCTGGCTGTGTTCACAAAAAGGCCTGGAGAAGATGGCGCTCTGGGAGCAGCTGTGGCCACAGCATGTAGATTCCCGCCACTCAGATCCTCCGTCGAGAGCAGGGGTCCTCCACTTGGAGAATTGGCCCGGCTGCCACTTCTGGGGAAAGACACTTTCTGTACTTCCCACGCCAGGAAGAAAGGATGCTGGCTGTCTCCTTGGGTGACTTGAGGAGCCTCTCACTGTCCGTGGACAGGACACGCTACACCTTTTTATCAAGGCTGTGAACTTCACTGGGTGGAAAACAAGCTCTGCTGTTTCGGTCACTAGCCTCACAGTGACACCAGGCCATTCACGACGATCATAGCTCATGTGGTGGCCTAGAGGGTGCCGAGGAAGCAGCCAGCAAAAACAAGGGACAGCGCCGAGGACCCTCCCACCCTCATTTGTCACAGACCCCAGACCTCTGTAACCAAAGTGCTGCTGAGGGAGGGCTTGCTCTATCCCAAAGAATCGAAAACACCCGAGACACATCCTTACAAGCTCACAGCTTCTGTGGCTCCCAATTCAGATAAGCCAACCGTTAAAGAGAAAGAAAACCCAGAGACATACAAGTGTAGACTGTGTCTGAATGTTACCGGGGACATTTGCTTATATTTGGGTGAGCTGATACCATGGTGATAATTTTATTTATTTATTTATTTATTTATTTATTTATTTAGGTTTTTCGAGACAGGGTTTCTCTGTGTAGTTTTGGTGCCTTTCCTGGATCTTGCTCTGTAGCCCAGGCTGGCCTCAAACTCACAGAGATCCGCTTGCCTCTGCCTCCTGAGTGCTGGGATTAAAGGTGTGTGCCACCACCACCTGGGTGTGAGATTTTTTTTTTTTTTTTAGAATCTTTGTTGTTTAGAAATACTTGGGGGGCTGGAGAGATGGCTCAGTGGTTAAGAGCACCGACTGCTCTTCCAGAGGTCCTGAGTTCAATTCCCAGCAACCACATGGTGGCTCACAACTGTCTGTAATGAGATCTGGTGCCCTCTTCTGGCCTGCAAGGACACATGCAGGCAGAATACTGTATACATAATAAATAAATAAATCTTAAAAAAAATACTTGGGAAAATAGGTAGGTGATGAGCTCTCTGGATTTGCTTCAGCATAATCTAGGGGAAGGATGAGCTGGGGGCATAGGAGGAGAAGAACAAACTGGCCTGGAACTGAACCAGGAAGAGGAAGGGTCCTCAGGGGCAGCATGTCTTCCTTGCTTTCTCCTATTGTTTGCGTGGTTAGTTGCCGGCCTGCAACTCCCGGTCCTCCTGCCTCGGCCTCCCAAGTCCGGGGTTTACAAGGGTATGGCACCATGCCTAGCTTTATTTTTAAAAGAATATCTTAGCCAGGAAGCTGGAGAGATGGCTCAACAGTTAAAAGCACTTGTTGATCTTACAGGGGACCCGGGTTTGACTCCCAACACCCACATGGTAGTTCACAGCCACCTGCAGCTCCAATTCCAAGAGTTCTGACACCCTCTTCTGGCCGTCACAGGTACCTGCATGCATATGGTGCACATAAAACCTCATGCAGGTACACGTTTAAAAAGAAAAACTAAGCCGATGGTAGTGGCGCATGCCTTTAATCCCAGCACTCAGGAGGCAGAGGCAGGCTGATCTCTGAGTTCAAGACCAATGTGGTCTACAGAGCCAGTTCCAGGACATCCAGAGCTACACAGAGACACCATATCTCAAAAACAAACAAACAAACAAAATTTAAAGGAACATCCTAGCCAATTAGAACAAATAATAACACATATGTATGAAAACACCATAAGGAAACTCATGACTTTGCATGGTAACTAAAAATATTAATTTGAACAAATATAAAATAAAAATGTATCTTGTTTTGTTTTTTTTTGTTTGTTTTTTTTTTTTTTTTTTTTGAGACAAGGTTTCTCCGTGTAGTCCCAGCTGTCCTGGAACTCTGCTCCATAGACCAGGCTAGCCCTGAACTCACAGCTCCATCTGCCTCTGCCTCTGCCTCTAGAGTGCTGGGATTAAAGATATGCCCCACCACCACCAGGCATGTGTGTGTATGTGTGTGTGTGTGTGTGTGTGTGTGTGTGTGTGTGTACATGTTAAAGGGGAAAAATAAAAAGAACATCTTAGCCTCTAAATAACTGAAGAAAGGTAGCCAACAGACAGGCCCAGGAGTGGAGATTAGGTCAGAATCAGGATGGGCCCCCAGGGACAGGAAAGGAGAATCTCTGGCTCCCTATCACTTTACCTGACTCTATTGCTGGGACTCTCACCTCCGCTGTGAGCAGATGGCAGGCCAGCCGCACAGTCAAACCACTGCAAAGATGCCCACCAAACTGCCCTGTTTCGATCTGCTAGAAAACTCTCTCCTCTCTCTCTCTCTCTCTCTCTCTCTCTCTCTCTCTCTCTCTCTCTCTCTCTCTCTCTCTCTCCTCCTCCTCCTCCTCCTCCTCCCCCCCACCCCCTACTCCCCCTGCCTCTAACTCTCCTCCTCTCCCCTCCCCCTCTCCTCTCCCCTCTTCTCTCTCCTTCTTCCCCCACCTCCCAGCTTCCAGGGCACCTGGCCACCAGTGTTCCAGCCAGACCCCTGGGCCTGTGTGTGGAGGGTGCTGGGCCAACACCACACCAGGATGATGTGTCCAGAGAACAGGCCATGGCCTTGGGAAGGTGCTGGTACCGGAGAGTTCCCAGAATCCAGTATTTGACCGTCAGGGACATTTCCAACTAGAAATGTTGACATATCCGTCGGAGGGGACTCCCACTTCTCTGTACCACTGAGAATTGTTGCAAGGTCAAAGACACACGTGTTTGAAGGTCAGAAGTGACCATTGTTTTCCTTACTAGCATGAACGTGGCCTCGGTGTGGTGTACCCCACCCCCCGCAACCCCCTCCCCACAGCCCCACAGCCTTTCTGGTGGAGCACGGTCCAGAGACCGTGTGATGGCATCTCACGCGGCATGACCAAGAATCACACCGATGTGCCCAGAGTTGCTCTTCTCCCCTGATGCCACATTGCAGGGACACACGTATTCCTGAGACGAGTTGAGAACTAATTGTGTTTAAAACACAAGCGTCTCCGTGTTTTCGTGCCCTGGAAGTGTTGTTGCTGCGCCATCCCCCAAACGCATTGCTTTTTTAAACCCAAACCTTGTCCTGTATCACTGGCTGTCACTGGCCTAAAACAGGTGCGTCTTAGATGTGTGGAATGAACAGTTGGCCAAGGAGGCTTAAGCATCTCGGATGAGTGGGAAAGAAGGTGTGCCCATGCTGCCCCGGTGAGGCGTCCAGAAATCGCAGGGCATCTGCCTTTCCTCCGCACCTCCAGCCGCTCCCAGAAGGAGGACCCGCCCCGCCCCCAGTGGACCACCTCTTCCACCTCTCAGCTGTTGAGTGGGGGGGGGGCGAGAGAAACAGCTGTCCGCAGCCTCAAGTCCATCATAAAGGACTTTACAGAATAGAGGCTGACCTAGAGGGTGGCTCCCTGGAAGCCCAGAGGCCCTGACGTCCAGCCCTCTGGCCTCCCCACCCTGGCCCCCCCGCCCCCCCCCCCGATGCAGGTCGGAATGCGGGGTAGCCCCTGGACGCCTGGAGCGGGTGGGGGAGGGGCGCTCCTCCCCCATCCGCACTGCAGCCTGTGATGTCGGGATCGGCCCCGAGAGGAAGCCGGTTCTCAGCCGGGTCGGCCCACCCCAGCCGCCGCTCCCCCCCATTGATCTGGCCAAACGAAGCCGCACCTGGCTCCCCCGTGTTGTAAACACTTTTATTTTCCCTCGGGTTTATGGCCTCCCCTTACAAGGCACCCAGGACTTGTTTAAAAGTGCGCCAAACAAAGGGCTCTGGTGATTACAGACATGCTGCTGGTTTATGGTGGTCTTCCCTTTGTCTCATTTTCTCCAGCTCCCTTCCTGCCTCCCCCACCCCCTCCAGCGCCAGGTACACACACAGGCCCTTTGGGAGAGCCCTCCCAGCCGACTGCTGGGGGCTTCCGACTCCAAACATCTGGTTCCCCTCAGCGGCAAGTTGGCTGATCCGACGGGAGGTGTGAGATGGGGCGGGCAGGGGGACCCTGAGTGTCCTCAGGTCAGGCTTCTGCATGTCACCGTGAGGGCTCTGGGATGTCTCCATGGGGCTTACCAAACAGCATCTCTACCCCATAACCTCTGACAGGCCAGCCCAGCTACGGGGCAAAGATGTTCTTCGTCTTCTGTTGTATTTTCAGCCAGACTGGCAAGCCTACACTTCACACAGTCACTGCCATGGGGGTCCAGAGGATGTGCTAACTCAAGGCCTGTGTGGATGGGTGTCTGGGGGACGGGCCCTAACGTCTGCAGTAGAATCTGGTGTCCCCATAACAGGGGAGCTCCCATGGGCTGGGTCCAGACAGCAAGTGACAAAGAGGTATTATACACACGAAAGGAGGGACTCAAACATTTATATGTCCCAACAATCATTATTCAAATAGCCAAGAGGTGGAAACGATCCACGTGTCCATCAATGAACAGGGATGGTTAAGCAGTGAGATAATGCATATCATTGAGCCTTTTTGGAAGGAGGAAAATTGCAGTACGTTTCTGTAGCATCCATGAGCCTTGAAGACCTCGTGCTTAGTGAGATAAGTCAGTCACAAAGGAACAAGGGTGAGCCCCTCAGCTTTACAGAGACGGCCAGGGCAGGGTGCTTTCCCGTGACTGTGAGGAAGCAGGGGCGGGGGGTCACTGTCTGGTGAGACTAGATCTTCGGTTCATAGATGGAAAACTTCTGCAGCTGGATGGTGGAGATGGCCATGCCCCAAGGTGACTAGGTTTAATGCCCCTGAAACATCCTCGCGGACAGTTTTTAAATGGCGAATTTTATGGCTTATATGTTCTGTCTCTTTCTTTTGACATTTATTTATTGTGTGATGGGGTGTGCATGTGTGGAGCACGTGTGCCACAGTGCGCACGCAGAGGTGGGGCCCCCGCTTGCAGGGGTCAGCTCTCTCCTTCCTCCAGGGTCAGGGGTCAAGTTCACTTTACCCACCGAGCCCACCAGTCAGCTCTATCACAATTTTTTAATCTTACAGGGGGGAACATCTCGTTGAGTAGTTAATACATTTAAATACGTTATGTCTTGGATTTTGAGATGTTTGAATCTGTCAGCCTATAAACATTTGCTATTCTTCTTTTTCCTCTAGATAGACATTCACTCATTTGATTTTATTTTTATGTGAATGGTTGTTTGGCCTGGAAGTATGACTGTGCGCCATGCATCCCTTGTGCCCATGGAGGCCAGAAGAAGCTGTCAGATCCCCTGGAACGGAATCACAGACTGTTGTGAGCGGCCATGTAGGTGCTGGGAATCAAACCCAGGTCCTCTGGAAGAGCAGCCAGTGCTCTTACCTATTGAGCCGTCTCTCCAGCCCCTAAATAGTCAGTAAATATTCACTTCAGTACCTCACGGCTTTCAACGCCACTTATTATGTGAAACTTGGTTCATTTTGTGAAAATGGAGCCTATGTAACTGGTGCAGTCATTGAAAGGATTAACGGTGCCGGTGGGTCGGCGGGCGCGGGGAAAAGTTACAGCCACAGCTACGACTACCAGAGTTAGGAAGAAACCAGGCCTGCAGGAACAGAAAGAAGGCAGGAGCAGAGCAGAGGGGAAACAGAAAAGAGAGAGGGTGGGGGCCGTGTGCGGCTTTTTAAGGCGGAGATTGCGTGACCACAGGGCATCTCGCAGGTGTCTGCGCCCCCCTGGTGACGTAAGATGTTAGACCCGGAAGAGTGAGAGCAGGATCCTAACAGTCATGAAGAACCCTGAAGCTATTAAATACATACACATACAAAACGTACCATGTAAAATACATACCTAAGATACATGGAAAATAGATTTGAAAAATTATGAGAAGCCAGTGTTCTTTTGTTGAGATGTGAGGAGGTCTAACAGAAAGGAAATATCAAGACACCCAGATGGCTGGGTCTCCTATGATTCTTAAGTTATTCAAAGCCATCAGAATGGATTTTTTCTTTCCTTTTCTTAGCTTTTCGGTGTTTTGAGACAGGGTCTCATTGTAGCCCAGGCCAGCCCAGTTTGCAGCTCTTAGCCTCCCTGGCCTGTGTCACACATGAGGCCAGAGGTGAACTCTTTTGTGTTTGTTTGTTTGTTTGGTGTTTTGCTTTGTTTTGTTTGAGGCAGGGTTTCTCTGTGTAGCCCTGGCTGGCCTGGAACTCACTCGGTAGACCAGGCTGATCTTGAGCTCAGAGATCCGTCTGCCTCTGCCTCCACCGCCCGGCCACCTTGTCTCAGTTACTTTTCTGTTGCTGTGATGAAACACCATGACCAAGGCATCTTATGGAAGGGAGGGTTTGTTTGGACTTACCATCCCAGGGGGATAGAATCCGACGTGGTGAGGCTGGGCAGCAAAGCGCAGGCATGGTGGGCGGGGCAAGAAGCTCAAAGCAGAGAGAGCAAGCTGAAACCGGACATTTCCAGAGGCCACTCTCAGGGACCTACATATTCCAGCAAGGTCACACCTCCTAAACCTCCATAAACAATGTAACCAGTTGGGGTCCAGGTTTTTAAATATGTGAACCTATGGGGGACATTTCTCATTCAAACCAACATACGACTGAACAGCTCCTCCCCCTCCCCACGGTCTCCTGAGTAGCCCTGGCTAGCCTGAGACTCTCTAGGTAGACCAGGCAGGCCTCTGATGGACACCCAGCCTGGACAGCATTTCTGTGGGGCTTCCGGTTTAGCGGAGGCTGGTGATTCTCCATCTGTGGCTTCTCTAGAGCTTTAATCTAGATCACGGATGAGCTGGGGAGCAGGGGTGGATGGAGCCTTCCACATGGAGGAAAGAGCGAAGGGATCCACAATCTCACATGGAGTGGAGTCCGGGAAGGGGAGTGGAGCCCCCTGGTGGAGAGAGGTGATCATGTCAGGAGCTGCCCCAGGTCGGCCAGCTGACCGCTGTACAAACAGATTTTTGGAGTTTTTCTGACTTGGAAATGTTTCCGCAGGCTTTATCCATTGAAGTTTTAGATTTCAGAGCAGCTTTGGCTTCGGACTTTTGGATTAAGAGTGTTCAGCAGGTGCCTGGGTTTTCCAGGAAACTCCCCTTTGGGGGCACTATCCTGCACCCTAGAGTACTACTACTTAACTCTCTTGGTCCCATTATAGACATTTAGAATCCACAACACTCTCTCTCTCTAACAGCATCTCATTTATTTCTCCTAACAGTGCCAATGTATATTGGGCACATGACCAATCGTTTGACGGCACCTCTTTGCCTTACACCTTTTTTTGGCGTTGGTGGTACCCAATGTTTACTGTCGTCGATGGCCAAATGTCTCCTTCTCCAGAAGCTAATTGGTGGGAGGCCCTGAGTTTGATCCTCTGCCAAGAAGCAAACCCCACAGAAAGGATTACTGAAGACAGTTCTCTAAGGATAGATGTTGTGGTTCAGGCAGGCTGACCACACCCTAGTAGATGGCCCCACGCCCAGAAGTATATGGATAGCGCAAATCAGAGTTGATGGGCTTTTAAATTTAAAAGGCAAAAAAGGTCATGAAGTTGACTGTATGAGGAGGTGAGCGTGAGTCCAGGTGGAGTTAAGGGTAAAAATAATTATCAAAGTACATAGTATAAAATTCTAAAGGGTTAATAAAGATTTATTTAAAAAATACTCTCATGAGAGGTTTGTTTTGTTTTGTTGTTTTGGATTTTGAGACAGGGTTTCCCTGTGTATCCCTGGCTGTCCTGGAACTCACTCTATACTCCAAGCTCGCCTCGAACTCACAGAGATCCGCCTGCCTCTGCCTCCAAGGTGCTGGGATTAAAGGTGTGCGCCACCACCACCCAACTGAGAGATTATTTTTTAACAGGATAGTGTCCTTTTATGTTCTAAGCTTGTTTGAGGCAAACAGACTATGTTTCAAACTCACTGAGGAAATGTGGTGTGGAGAGTTGGTGGCAGTATCATTTAGCTAATGAAATCAATGTCACTTCAGCATCAAAGGAATCGATCATTTCGATTAGAGTAGATAGAACTGGAAGGGTTGCCCTGACTTTGGGAAATGGTGTTGACTCAAAATTTCACGCAAATGTGCGAGGGGTCCAGGATCAAGTCAGGCTTCCGAGCCGCCTCTCTGAGGGGGTCTGTCCAGTGGCAGAGGAGCTGGGAAACATCCCCACGGGTTCCAAATCTGTGCCAACCAATTTCAAATTTAAAAAGGGGAGAGCCTGGAGAGAGAGGTGGCTCAGGGCTTAGAGCACTGGCTGCTTTTGCAGAGGTCCTAGGTTCAATTCCCAACACCTACACGGTGGCTTACAACCTAACTCAAGTTCCAAGGGATCCCACACCCTCTTCTAACTTCTTCAGATACCAGATATGAACGTGGTGCACATACATACATGCAGGCAAACTATTTATTCATATGAAATAAATCTTTTTTAAAAGTTAGCTGGGGTGGTGGTGCACACCTTTAAAACCCGCACTTGGAAGGCAGAGGTAGTGGATCTCTGAGAGTTCAAGGCCAGCCTGGTCTATATAGTGACTTCCAAGACAGATAGAGCTACATAGTGAGATTCTGTCTCAAACACAAAACAAAACTTTCAATAATAAAATTAACGTATATTGGATGTGTACAGATTTTGTCTTGCTGGTTTTTATTTACACTGCGTTAGTCTTTACAAGAAATCCCGAAATGGTTGAACATGGGAGAATTGTATTGGATCTTTAAGGGTCACACAAGGGACTTGAGCATCCCCGAGGGCAGGATCCCTAAACCAGTCCCCTAGCCTGAGGGGCGGTTGGACGACAGAGCTCTGGAAAGCGGTTTGTGGCCACACAGCGCCACCTACTGCTCATTCCCGGAGTAAAGAACAGCCCGGTGTGAAATCAAGGAGGAGCGGTGAGTCGACTCCCAGCCCAGGAGAACGAGAGAAGTGTGGCTGTGCGAGTTTGTCCCGTGACTTGTGAGCATAATGACACCTCAAAGGACTGGCTGCATCTACAAATGTCTGCCCACCGGGAGCCATCCGATAAAATGGGAGGCTGGAGTCACATGCTGACTCACAGACAAGACTCTCTCCTGAGGCTGGGCCTGTGTGCTCTGGGGGTCAAGAGCCGACTGAATCAGAAACACCAAGGAGAAAGTGGCCTTCTCCTTAATTATTCTAGGAACCGACACTCCTAGGCACCAGGCTGTCTAGGGACGGGCTAGGAGCCTGGGCTATGACAAGCCTATTGCTCGCTGACTCACAGACAGGCACCTCTCCTAGCAAGCCTTTCCAGAGAAGACTCTCAGGAGCCGAGGGAGGGGCGTTTTAAGGCCTCCCTTACCCGGCCCATGTGACCAAGTCAGGGCTTTCCAGAGTAGGCGAGGCATCTTGGTGGCTGAGGCAGAGATGGCAGCCGGCCACTGTGCAGGCAATGCAAGCTTAATTAGCAATGTATCATCCCGGTGGGCCGTATTCAGTGACTCCCACTCAGCTTGCTGTGTCTGTTGTCAGACGTCCAGATGTCAGGGCTGGGGAGGGCTGAGGAGACCTGTGGGCATTTTGCAGGTGGAACCAAACAATAAACGGGCCACTGAATCCTTGAGCTGCTCAAATATAAGAATACTGGGATACACAGACACTCCCTTCGTGTCTTCGTCCCTACAGGGCAAAGTAACAGCATGTGGGGTCTGCTGGAGGGAGCCCCCCAAGAGGGATCGTTCGGCCGCAGTGGCCCAGAGCAGCCGAGTGAGGGTGCTCAGCCTCTCTGGGTTCCTGTCAAACTCCACGTCACATCGGAGTAAGGTACAGACAGGCATCTCAAGCCACCAGTTAGTTCCCTGTCTGCAAGGATCCCTAACAGCACACCCACACCAAAACCAGCCTTGTAACAGGCGACCCCAGAGCTTGGTCCCTAACTTAGAGTGGTCCACTTGAGGGCGGCTCCACCAGATGGGGTGAAAGCCAGACACACTCAGGAGAAACTCTCCTTCAAGTTTGGAACCTGGCTCTTCTCCCTAGTGACATGCAACCTGACGCTCTTTCATGACCCTGGGGACAGCAGCAATCACAGCTCCCAGTTGGTCACTCGGGGTCACAGCTACATGCCACTGCTGTGGGTTTCTTCGGGGTGTGTAGATCACAGTATTTTCCACTTACGGTATGCCAACGTGCTGTAGATTTATTGAGGCACAGTCTGGTCATTGCTTAAGAAGCAGCCGTAGATGCTAACGGATAGTGAGAGTGGATTGGGTGCTAGATCCAATTCGCTCAGGTTTTTCAAGACAGGGTTTCTCTGTGTAGTCCTGGCTGGCCTGGAACTCTCTCTGTAGACCAGGCTGGCCTCCAACTCTGAGACCTGCCTGCCTCGGCCTCCTGAGTGCTGGGATTAAAGGCGTGCGCCACCATAGCCCGGCTCTTATAGCCACTCTACACATGAGGACACTTGGATGCACATAGCGGAAACCTCCTGTAGGGGAACCAGGACCTCAACACCATCCATCTGGCTCAAGCTTGTTAAAAGCTGTCTATTCCACTTAAGTCTAAGGCGAACGTGAGGGCGTGGCCTGATGGGATAAGAACCAAGCAGCCATAGTAACATGGGTCGGTGGGTACCCTTTACATGATCTCTCTTTCCGCTTTGTGTAGACATCTTTGCACATTTCCCTCATTTCTGGATTCTTATTTTGTTTATTTGTTTTGAGAGAGAGGGGGGGAACAGAGAGAGCAGTCTATTTGTGTAAAGCAGTGGGCAGCTTCCAGCTTCCGGTTGCCTGCTCTTCCGGTTGCCTGCTGCGCCCATCTCCGCATCCCGGGCGACCCAGTGGCTTGTTCAGGGCGGTCTGTTTGCTGATCGCAAACAAGGGCCCTGCTGGGGACGTCAGGGGAGCAGCTGCTGGGTGTCCGGGGAAGCTTGAGTGCGGTTTGTAAAGTAAACGGACTCTAATTTGGACAAATACGGCCGGGGCCTGGGACCCGGGACCGATAAAGCCGCAAGGAAGTGTTGACCTGGAGGGAACCATGTCTCCAGGCCCCAGTGGGAAACGGGAGTGGCCCAGGAATGTGCGGCTTTTGCCTCTGCGGTCTGCTCCCGGCGGGACAATCGCCCACAGCCATTTGACACCTCTGGCATTAAACGGTCCATTTGCAGAAAGGGGGAGAGCTGGAAGGGGGTGGAGCTTGCTGGAGGTATTAAGTGTTTGTTTACAGTTACGTCACCTTGTAGGAACGCAAGTTCTTCCAGGTTTGAGGCTTAGCATCCCTACCCTAGAGCCCAGGCAGGCATGGAACATCACTTAAACATCCATTTTTTTCCCCCTTTATAGTCTGTGTGTGTGTGTGTGTGTGTGTGTGTGTGTGTGTGTGTGTGTGTGCCTGTGTCTATGTGTAGAATTGTCAAAGGGGAATGGAATTTTACAGGGAAAAACCAGAGAGCACAGTGCCTGGTCCAGAATTAATGCTCACTAAATGGCAGCTGACAGTGTTTCAGCTTTATTATCCACGAGTATTCATTCAACAAACACACAGTGTTTGTAGCAGGGTCATACCCCCTTCTCTGCAACGCTGCTCCCTGATCAGCAGCACCCTGACATTTGGAAATGCCTGGCAGTAGTACTCAGTAACTGACTCTCCCAGTTCCAGGGGGTGGTCTCAGCTGTGGGGTGAGGCAGCGGTGCCCTGCCGCCAAGCTTTGTTACTCTCCAGGTATCTGGCCGCGGTCAGGCTTCAGCCCAAACTGGAGTTTGGCTTAGATTCCGAAGCCCAGCTACCTCACCTCCTTCAGACTCCGGAAAGCTCTGCCTTCACCCACCGAGTGACCAAGCCCCATCTAGGACAGGTGTGTCCGCCTTTGCCAAGGTCTGGGACGAACAGTGTGGACGCATCAGACCCCACTCCTGCTGAGGGGGAACTGACTGGGTCCATTCATCAGGAGGATTTCCACGGAGGCCATTGGTGTGGCTAGCAGCTCCCAGGGCAGGTTCCTACACCACTCACTCACCAGGACTGGAGGCATTGGCCGCATGTGGGGGTGACCTGTGCTGGGCCGGCAGGCACAGGTCCCCTTGGAGGCCCGGGAAGTTGGCTGGTTCCAGAGCTGCTCCTTTCTGTCCTAGTGGACCGACCATGGAGGTGGTCCTAAGAACTGAGTCTCCGTGGTAACTCTGGCCTTGGGCTAATGCTGCCCGCTTAGCAGATGTAGCCCCTTGTACATCAAATTTGCCCCTCTCCATGGCCAGCTTGGTCTTCTGCCTGACTACAGAGCCACTCTGGGAGCGGGAACTAAGGACCATCTCAAGCTCAGTCTGTGGTCTATGCCACGGGTCTGTCCAGTCTTCCCTCCCTCTCGTGGAATGAGCATAGGGTACTGACCCTACCAGACCAACGCCGTGTGGCTCCGGGCACCATGAACAAGCCCCAGTGCTGGAGTGGAAGAGAGGAGGAGCCTGTGGCCGGCAGGGGAGGAGCCCGTGGCCGGCAGAGGAGGAGCCCGTGGCCGGCAGAGGAGGAGCCTGTGGCCGGCAGGGGAGGAGCCCGTGGCCGGCAGAGGAGGCACAACTTTTAGTAGAGAAAACAAAATAGGACTGAACTTCCAGCTACTCAAAGCTGAAGAGGGAAGATTACAAGTTCAAGGCCAGCTTGCACACTTTAGAAAGACCTTCTTAAAAATGAAAGTGAGAAAACACCTGTGGCCGTAGCTTAGGAGAGGGTTCAAGTGACATGTGCAAAGTCCTGGACTGAACCTCCAGTGACACACATGCACACATAGAGACCTGTGCACGCACACATACTCACATGCATACTCACATACTCACAGGCACACACTCAAGCACACATAGGATGGTGGACTTTATGTTGTGCAGATTTTTGTCAATCAAGGCCGTGGTCTAAATTTAAACTGAGTGATCGAGCAAGGGCGTGTGTCCTACCAGAGACTAGGAAGTCACCTGAGACCGAGTACCCGAAGTCCTTGCAGCATGAGGAGATGCAGGGAGTTTGCAGAAGGCATGATGACCAGTCTGTAGACCAATGGGCCCATTCAGTCATTCTGCCCTTGTGGAGATGGGATGCTTCCTAAGACCTGTGTTCTTGAGGTCCTCACATACACAAAAGAGTCCTGTGGCCTCCCAGGCACCTGTCCTTCCCTGTCGTTCCCCCCGCCCCCCGGCCCCATAGGACAGCTGATTTATTTTGCATTGTAGACCATGCTGGCCTCGAACTCACAGGAACCGGCCTGCTTCTGCCTCCTGAGTACCAGGATTAAATGTGGGCACCACCACACCTGGCAGCCAGAGGGAAGAGCTAAGAGTGAGGATGAGACCCCGGGTTCTGAGCGGGTACACTTTGGAGAACTGAGGATGAGACCCCGGGTTCTGAGCAGGTGCCCTGTGGAGAATGTGAGGATGAGACCCCGGGTTCTGAGCAGGTGCCCTGTGGAGAACGTGAGGATGAGACCCCGGGTTCCGAGCAGGTGCCCTGTGGAGAACATGAGGGTGAGACCCCGGGTTCTGAGCAGGTGCCCTGTGGAGAACGTGAGGATGAGACCCCGGGTTCTGAGCAGGTGCACTGTGTGGAGAACGTGAGGGTGAGACCCCGGGTTCCGAGCAGGTGCCCTGTGGAGAACGTGAGGGTGAGACCCCGGGTTCCGAGCAGGTGCCCTGTGGAGAACGTGGGGGTGAGACCCGGGTTCTGAGCAGGTGCACTGTGTGGAGAACATGAGGATGAGACCCCGGGTTCTGAGCAGGTGCCCTGTGGAGAACGTGAGGATGAGACCCCGGGTTCTGAGCAGGTGCCCTGTGGAGAACGTGAGGATGAGACCCCAGGTTCCGAGCATGTATAGAACGTGAGGTTGACCCTGAGACCAGGTTTCGAGCATCTGCGGTGCACAGAAAGCTCAGCTAGATAGAATGAGCGCTCCGTTTGTTTCTGATTGGCCTCAGTTTCCCCAGTGTCCAGCATAGGTTCACACGCAGAGGAGCTGCAGGGGGAGAATGCACTGTCGGCAGGGAAAGGAGGGAGGAGGGAGGGAGGGAAGAGGGAGGGAGGGAGAGAAAAGTCCTCTACCATCTACCACCCATCTACGCTTGACACCTCCTTGTTCAGACAAAAGGACATCCCTGGGCCACAAGGTTAAGGCCAAAGGTGCTTGCTTTCCTGAGTAAGCATGGCCCAGCTGGGGTCAAGACCAGACCTCCTGGTGGCTGATCGGAGTCCGCCCCTCGCCCGCTCCCCTCGGCATATGAAAACTTGACGATCCACACGCCACCTGATGACTTCAGCTAAGTCCAGTTGACTCCACCTGGAGTAACTGAACTTGTGTGGCTCTCTTGTTTGTTTCTTTGATAGCTCGTGTTTGCCCAGGTAAAGTCAACGTTGTGAAGATACGGAGTCTCCTCGGAAGGCCTCGCTGCGTCCGCGTGCTGATAAGCGTGCGAGAATGCTTATTTCATCAACCCGAGTGAGGGTCACCCATCTGGGTGTTCTCCAGAGCTGCCCCCTGGCCATGGGCCCCAAAGAAGGAAGTGGTCCCTGACATGTGGCCATCCGATCTCAGTGGAAGCCCCTGGAAACACTGTCTCCCTCATTCTCGAGAGGCCTCTGTGACCAGACACAAAATCCTCGGGGAGTGGCCCAGCCAGTACGTGGGCTGCACAAGTGTATCCAGCAGCCCTCAATTAAGGTTTGTTGAGTGAATAAATGAACCCACATCCATCTACCTACAACATTCACACTCTGTCTGCTTTATCCTTTTGTCAGATTTTAGAAACTTTTTTCCCCTTTTCATTGTTGGGGACCAACCCAAGGCCTTGTGCATGCCACACAAGCACTCTATTCCTGAGCTAGACCCCAGACTGCATTGTCATTTGGAAGGTGTTCTATTCTCAGTCACTAGGGTGACAAGGTCATCTGATAGACCAAAGCAGCTCTGACAGGAACTTCTGCCAGGGGTGGTGGCATACACCTTTAATCGCAGCACTTGGGAGGCAGAGCCAGGCGGATTTTGGGGCCAGCCTGGTCTACAGAATGGGACTCTGTCTCAAAACAACCAACCAACCAACCAAGAGCAGAAATGAACAAGCAGGGTTTTTGTTTTTGTTTTTGGCTCTGGTATTTGGGCTCCATCAAGCTCACTAACGGCAGAGAGAGGGTTGCATGGTCAATCAGCTCATTTGCATTTCAGATTCTGAAGCAACAAAAAGATAAACAAAGCGGAGCTGCACACAGCACAGCCCCTGTTCCTGCCGGGCACGTGACCAAGTGCGGTGTCTTGTTTTCCAGGTCAGAGCTGTGGAGCCAGCAGGTGGAACAGTAAGCCGGGCTCTGGCGATGGAGCTTCCTGGGGCTCCCTGGCTTTTCTCACAGACTAAACAGAGCCAAAGCCAGCGTGCAGCTTCATGAAGACCCCGAAAGGTTCCAAGCTGGCGAGGCCCAGGCAGGCTGCCAGCTGCTGATGGCTGGCTTCCCAAAAGGACTTGCTGGCACCTGCTGGATGGGTGGGTAGCCCCTTCCCAGTGAGCCAGAGGAAACACGCCCAGGAGAGCTACCTGGAACACCTGGGCACAGCAGCTGCCAGCCCGGCTTCCCCAGCATCCAGCTGTTTATTATATCCTTAGCCTCGGGAAGTGTCTGAGAGGTCATTTCCAATGGTGGAGGCAGTACGCAGCCAGGACCAGTGATTGGGAGATTGATGGACAGCCCTGTTAACACTGGAAATGATTTTCAAGGACTGGAGGAAGAGGCAGGGGAGTCTGTACTGCGAGTTGGACCTGCTGGGACCCAGCGAGTGTTGCACTTTCCCCTCCTGGCTGGCTCCAAAGCCATTTCTTGAAAGGTTATGCAAATATAATTAGCCACCCACGGGGCCATCAGTAATCTGCTGGGCACACCTGGCTTTGTCCCAGCTCATTCTTAATAACCACGAGTCTATTCTCAGCTTCTGTAGGAGCCATGTTTTAAAGTTCCACTCATTAATTACTTCCCAGTACAGTTTTGCTTTCTGAGGGTCCCGGGGATCAAACCCAGGGCTTTGCATAATTACTCTGCAATCAAGCTTCATTCCCCAGTCTGAGTTCGTGTGTTTTTGTTTTGTTTTGGTTTTGGTTTTTCAAGACAGAGTTTCTCTGTGTAACTCTTAGCTGTCCTGGAACTCACTCTGTAGCCCAGGCTGGCCTCGAACTCACAGAGGTCCACCTGGCTCTGCCTCCCGAGTGCTGGGACTAAAGGTGTGCGCCACCACCTCCCGACTAACTTTTTATTTCTGTTTGAGTTGTTTTCATTGAAAACTGACTTTTCCTCATTTAGGCTCAAAATTGAGTCTTTATATTGAAAAAGTGGAATCGAGCACCAGCCTAAATAGAATTGCTTCCTAAATAGAATTAGCTGTCTCTAAACACAGACTTCAGCAAACACACCATGGAAATTATGTCTGTTCTCCAGTGGGGCCCTGGAAGCCACTGAGAGGTTCAGCCTAAGTGAGGTCTGCTCTGTGAATCGATTAGTAGAGTTAAAACAACTGATCTCAGGTGGACACGGGGCAGATCTTCTCTCCCGTTGGGTCTGGGGTCCAGGAACAGGTGTGTGGCAGTGGAGCACCCTGGGACATGCCCCACCCAGATCTGGCATCTGGAAGACAGGACAGCTCAGCTGGGGCAGCGCCCGGAAGTCCCTGTCCCGTGCCAACCAACGAGTGACAACCGGCACCGGCATGCGGATCTCTTGAAATGGAGCAGGAAAGGATGCTAAAGGCCCACACGAAGCAAACGAAACAAACTGTGACCTCCAACAGCAAAAGTCAGGACCTGACGGCTCCCAGAGATCACGGACTCATCCTTGAAACCGGAAGCAGCCTTTTACCTGCCCAGCTCTGTGCTACCCTCGAGGTTCACCTGCAGGAGTGGTACTTCATCCCTTAGGTTCTGGCGACATCTACTGGCAGACACTGTTACTACGTAGATAAACTTTTAAAGCTGTGAGAACAGCGTCCACCCAACAGCGAGGGGGTGGGGTGGGGTGGTTAATCCACAATCCTCACCTGCCCTTGGGCACCTTTAGCTTTCAAAACAGGATGTATCACCTATGAAGCGTCCCTACCAAAATACCGTTCCTCAGGCTGGGAGTGCGCTGGGTGAAGACAGCCCCTGCTTAGCACGCAAGAGGCCTTTGGTTCATTCCCCAGCTCGAAAACCAAATAAAACCAACCAAACAGTGAAGGTCCTCACCTCAGTGTCGACACACCTTGGTAGAGGCCAGCCACAAAGGGTCCGCTCTGGGTGACCCTCCTGGAACTTTACTGGAAAGGAGGTAGATCTGTCCCCACTCAGTGGAGACCCGGCCTTGGTGTTATTCCGTGCAGGGGGCTGGGAAATGAAGTTGGATGAACGTCCCACAGACAAGCCAGTCCACATCCCTGGTGGTCCCATGGCCTCTTGCCAGGTACTCATTGACCTGGCATCAGCACGGGCCCCCCTGCCTCATCGCAGAGGAGATCGTGTTTAAAGCGGACATTCATTGATTCACTCAACAAGTAGGAGCCGAGGGCTTCCATGTCTTGGCACTATGATACCAACGAGGCAAAGAGGCTCTCGGAATGTAAATGGTGTGAGGCCAATGTAGTGGAAGTACACTTCCTGGTAGTTGTACTGTTTGAAGGGAAGCAACCATGTGAGATTGTGTGTGTGTGTGTGTGTGTGTGTGTGTGTTTTAATAGACAGAGGCTGGTGTGGAGGGGTCTCCTGGGGTGTGGGATGGGAGTGGGGAGTGTTCCTACCTAACCCTAAGGAGCCAGCTAGGTCGGGGAAGGCCTTGCCTACAGCAGTGTCCTTGAGGAAGGGGAAACCTCAGAGTACAGCGGAGACAGAATAAAGGCGTGGGAGCTGAGCTGAGCAGGCAATTGTGTGTCTGGGGCACTTCTATACAGAAGAACCAGACATGTCCTGTTTATGTTGCTGGAGCGCGATTTCAAGGTTTCATTTCATCTTTGCCCCAGATGAAACTCCAATGGGACAGAGATGACGAGCATTTCCGTTGTTGTGGCTTGCTACAGAGGAATTAAGTCATAGATTGTGTTTAGTTTAAAAATGGTAGGATTTTTTTTTTTTTTAAATGTGTGTCTCGGAGGTATAGGAAATTGTGAGCTACACAATGTGGCTGCAGGGGATAAAGCTCTGTAGGAGCAGGAAGTGCCCTTGGCCTCCGTCCCAAGAACTAAATTATTCATTTGTTTGTTGAGACAGGATTTGGCTGTGAAGCTCTGGCTGTCCTTGAACTCACAGAATTCCATCTGCCTCTGAAGCGCTGAGTCCCAAGATAACCTGTGCGCAGGTGAGGCCAGTTGGGTGAAGCCACGAGGTGGCGCTGTAGACTCAAAAATGACCAATGTCCTTGTCGGGGATGTGTAAACATCTAAAACACTCTTATCTAAAATATTTGGACACTTTTAATGTCAGCACTTGGGAAGTGGAGGCAGGAGGCTATCTGTTCAAGGCAAGTGTAGTCTACACAGCAAATTCCAGGACAGCCAGGGCGACACAGAGACCCTGTCTCAATACCACAAGAAGGAAAAACACCAGTCACCAGAACGGACAGGAGCACTCTTAGAAGAGCGGCTGTGACTGGATCCTGAGCGTGCTCAGAATAAACTTGGTGTCTGGTTATCATGTGATGCTTGCCCTAGCCATCTACATATGGTTAAAAAGAGGAAGATGGAGGAGAAAGCAGGACTGTTTAGAAGCAGCCGCGGACCCATTCTGTGGCTACTGACAGAAGCAGCATGGGACCCCAAGAAGCAGAAGGGGACCCTAAAAAGCACGTGCTCATTCTGTAAAAAGGAAACTTTTATTTTTTAAAATGACTTTGAATTGTGTGTGTCTGTGTCTGAAAAGGTCAGAGACATTATCAGATCCCCTGTAGCTGGAGTTACACACAGGCAGTTGTGGACAGCCTGATGGGGGTGCTGGGAACTGAACCCTGGCTGTCCTGGAATTCCCTCTGTAGACCAGGCTGGCCTTGAACTCAGAGATCCACCTGCCTCTGCCTCCTGAGTGTTGGGATTAAAGGTGTGTGCCACTATGCCTAGCTTGATTGAACATTCTTGGGTTCTGAGGTGGGAGGATCACAAATTCAAAGGCAGCTTGGGCTACATCCAGTTTGTGAGGAACCCCTCCCCCATTTCAACATGAAACTACCTACCTTCACCCCTCATCCAGGAAACTTCCCCTTGCAACAGATGGAGACCATTACAGAAAATCACAACCAATCCAAATGCAGGGTTGTGGAGCCCCGTCCCAAGGGACACATCAACACGACTCCTGTACCTAAGGCTCAGGGATCACTGAGGAAGAGGGACATCAACATTATGTGGGCCAGAGGGACAGGGAGTCTGCTGTGAGGCTGTGGCTCCTAGAAACGTCGGAGAAGCTACACCATGAAGTCTCACCAACACGCCGGCCTAAATATGACCCAAACAAGGGTGACGTCAATAGATGTGTTAAAGTGGATGGAGCCTGGGGGAGCTCATGAGGCCCCAACCCGAGATAAAGAACTACGGTAACTAAGGGATGCTGGAAGCAGGAGAAATCGTCTTCCCAGGGTAGGTTATCCAGCAAATCGGCCCTGAAAACATACAAACCTATGAGTTATATATAACATAACTAATATATCATACATGTTAAATATACATATATATACACATACATATGCACATGTGTGCATACACATTATATACATATACCCTAGCTGTCCAGGAACTCAATCTATAGAGCAGGCCGGCCTCAAACTCACAGAGATCCACCTGCTTCTGCCTCCTGAGTGCTGGGATTAAAGGCGTGTGCCGCTGCTGCTGCTGCTGCTGCTGCTGCTGCTGCTGCTGCTGCTGCCGCCGCCGCCGCCGCCGCCGCCGCCGCCGCCGCCGCCGCCGCCGCCACCTGGCCATATATTCGGACTGATCAGGTTGTACTTTCACATTTAAAGATATTTATATATTTACACACATATATGTAATAACAATTAAGAGGAAAGAGGCCATGAATTTGAAAGAGAATGTGGGAGCGGGCATAACATGGGAAGCATTGGAGGGAGGAAAGGGAAGAGAGGAAATAATGTAATTATATTACAATCTCAAAAAAGAAAAAAGCTATCTACCTTGTAAGGTTGTTCACAAATGGCACACAATTTTTGTTTGTTTGATCAGCATTTGGGCACACCTACTTGTTGGATATTATTATTATTATTATTATTATTATTATATTTTTGGGTTTTTACAAGACAGGGTTTTGGTGCCTGTCTTGGATCTCCCTCTGTAGCCTTGGCTGTCCTGGAACTCACTTTGTAGACCAGGCTGGCCTTAAACTCACAGAGATCCGCCTGGCTCTGCCGCCTGAGTGCTGGGATTAAAGGCATGCGCCACCACCGCCCAGCTTGGGGGATATTATTTTAAGTGGGTAACTTTTGTTTATGTTGCATTTGTTTGACTCTGTGAAGCTGTGTTACTTTGCCTGTCTAAAAATGAATGGCCAATTATAGATGTAACTAACTGTCTTATTAAATAAGAAACACAGAAACAATGTAAAAGAGAAAGCCGAGAGGTCAGAGCTCAGAGCTAAAATCTCACCCTTCCTCCTGCTGTCCCAGCTTCGCGAAAAGAGGGCTACTTCCTGTCTGTACGCCTTTTTTATAGTATTATTGTTCTGCCTTCTCATTGGTTGTAAACCCAAACATGTGACGGCCTCGTCACTGTCTGAATGTACAGCCCCCTAGTTCTTAAAGGCATATGTCTCCAATGCTGGCTATATCCCTGAAGACACAGAGATCTATGGGATTAAAGGCGTGTGCCACCACCGCCACACTCTTGCTATGGCTCTAATAGCTCTGACCCCCGGACAACTTTATTTATTAACATACAATCAAAATCACATTTCAGTACAATTAGATTACCACCACATTTCCCCTTTTCTTTTTTTTTTTTTTTTTTTTTTGATTTTCGAGACAGGGTTTCTCTGTGTAGCTTTGCGCCTTTCCTGGAACTCACTTGGTAGCCCAGGCTGGCCTCGAACTCACAGAGATCCGCCTGCCTCTGCCTCCCGAGTGCTGGGATTAAAGGCGTGCGCCACCACCGCCCGGCACATTTCCCCTTTTCTATTTTAATAAAAAGAAAAAAAAGCAAAAGGTTATAACTAACAAAAGAAAAACTATATACAAAAGTACAATAACTATATACAATATATACAAGTAATAAATACCTAAACAGGTATTTGACAAATCAGAGAAAATAATTCCATTATCTATCCTATTTTGGTAATTCCAAGATGTATCTAATGTACTTTCTATCCTAATTAATTTTCAACTATAGCTAACTAATCTTCAACCATAACTAACTAATCTTCAACTCCCTCAGAGACCCAAGAAGGGAATAATATTAGCTAACAAAAATAAAAACAGGAAGTGCATGCAAGCAACTTCCAAAAAATTTGTGAGTTGACAGAAACAGCCAGCTGCCTAGGCAGTCACCTGAGGTTTCTCCGCAGTGTTGGGGCATCATCTTCAGCCTATAGGCTTAGTGTATCTGACAGACTCATTTGTGATGTAGGATGTACACAAGGTCAACAGTTCAACCTCACATTGGGTGAGAGCAGTCCATGTACCAGAAACACCTGAATTCCACTAGTGTCCTGTCATGATTCAGGATTTTAAATTCTGGAAATTGTTGACAGTTTTTAAATTCAGCTGTCCATTCTTCTTGGCTGTGTATATATGGCTTCATCTCAGCATCCCCTTCTTTTCCACATCCCTCTATTAAATGCCAGTCTACTTTCGAGAGGCATGAGCTTTCAGCTGCTGTTCCATTGTACAACAGAAGCCACCGGCCCTCTGCCTGTTAAGCTGCCTTCGAAGAAAAGGGCACCGTACCTTTTCCGGATGCAAAGGCCACTTCAGGGATGGGGCCATATTGTCCTGGCCTCAGAAGATGCCTTTTGATAAAGCCATAACCACACTTGTTTTGGCAAGGATCAGTAGTCCCTTGTTTCGTGTTCTGTCTGTCCATTTTGTCCTGTTGATTCGAGGATACTTTGTTGTCTAGTGGCTAACTTTTGCCAAAATGAAAGTTGACTCCATATGCAGTTTCTTCAATGCCCATATTTTCTCTAAAGTAGATTGGTACTGCCAGGAGCCGACATGTCTCAAAAAAGAAAAATTTTCTAAGTTATTAAAACATTTTAAATGCCATATTCTGTAGATCTCTGAAGGGTTTGAAGATGACCTGTCTAAAACATCTCTGCTCAATTTTTAAAACATATCTAATATGACTACAAGTTCTATTGTAATGTCTAACTACTAACTTTCATTTCTTTATATCCTAATAGTTGGTAATAATAACATTCAAGGATCAGAAATTTGTATTACATTGTTAAATGAATGGTATAAATACAATTAGAAATATACATATAGCATTTTCTAACAATATCAGTTTCAAATTTGTATACAATATAAAACAATTCAATACAATGTAAAGTATTTAAAACTAGTAATTGTCTTTTTCTTTTCTTTCTTTCTTTCCTTTTTTTTTTTAAACAAGAACCTTAAATCTAATCTCCTTTGCTTAGCCTTTTTCCTAACCCTTGACAATAACTTGTAACCAACCCCCCTAAATACTGAAAATTATCCCAGACCCAAAACCCATTAAAAAGACCAAAAAACCACCCGCCCCACACCACCTCTTTGGGAATGTGGGCGTCGTAGTCTTAAAAATGCTTCCTGCTGGGTATGGGCGAAGTTTTCTTTATCCTGAAAGAAAAATTTTAGGTTAATTGTCAAATTCTAGGAAAGGTAACTATATGCTTCATTATCCAGTCTGTGTATAATGCCGAAGTTCAGGGTTTATCTCAAGTCCTTATTCAAGTAGTCTTTGAGACTGGATCATCTCAGCTAGTCATCTCAAAATTGCTCTGAGCACCTTGTAGTTCAAAGCTGATCTGTGGATGATGTTTGTCAGCTTAATGATATTATTATTGTCCACGTGGAATTGTTGTTGTTGTGGGGCCCCATCTTCTTTCTGGAGACTTCAGTTGATGTTAGGCCTGGCCGTGATTTCCTGCAGAAAACTGATAAGAGACTCGAACACAAAAACATATATATGCAGCTAGCCTTTTTTCTAGAATTAGTTAGTACTCTATATGACCATTCATATCTTAACAAAGTTTAAAATGTATATATATATATATTAATCTTGTAAATTTTGATATAAAATTTATACTTTGAGAAAAGTTTAAAGAATCAGAATAGAATCAAAGAGTTGAGATTAGTAATAGAATAGTCCCTTAATTAATTTTGCTTTTGTCCTGTACCATAGCAGAAGATGGCTCTTTTATTCTGGCATGATACAGGGAGTGTGAATTTTCCTTTTAACAACATGCTTGATTTTAAAGAAGGAGAGAGCCATTCTCCAACTCCAAAGTCAGCTTTAAATTTTAATTGAACTGGGACTATTAGAAGACCAATAGTGTTAAATCTTTAGAGAAAAGCAGAAACAAACATTTAGGAAGACATAAAAATTTTTTAGATAATATATACCCATACATCGTTTCACTCTGTTTCTTGGGATAGATGATTTGTCCCTTTTCTTCAGTTGTCTCATTTGTCCAGTGTTCTTCAGATTCCTTAACCTTCATTCTCCTAAAAGACAAAAACAAAAACCTTTCCCCAAGACTAATTTTGGGGATGTTTCCTTTTGACAAGTTATTATCTGATTAAATGAAAAGGCATGTGTTATTGATACAAGTTAGTTTAAATTGGATGTTCATGCTGGTAGATGAACTATCACCTCCTCAATTAAGAGGTCACTCTTGTTCAAATCGAACCTTTATCAATTTTGATGGTACCCACAGCTTATCTTCTCCTGTAAAAACAAAAGCAAAACCTCGTCCCCAATGTAATACATACCCTGGTTTCCATTCTGAGGTCAGCACATCCTTAAAGTATATAGGCCGATTTAATTCTGTAGTTTTTTCTATTATCCAATGTCTCTCTGCAGCTGTTGTTCCTTTCTCATTGGCATTCAGAAAATTCAAAGTTAGAAGAGCATTATGCAGTCTATTTCTGGGGGTTTTTGTTACCCATTTCTGTTTATTTAGCATATCCTTTAAAGTTCTGTTTGATCTTTCTATAACTGCTTGACCTGTAGGATTATGTGGTATGCCTGTAATATGCTTTATATTGTAATAAGCAAAAAACTGTTTCATTTTAACAGAGACATATGATGGAGCATTGTCAGTTTTGATTTGTGCAGATATACCCATGATGGCCATAACTTCTAGCAAATGAGTGATTACAGAATCAGCTTTTTCAGAACTCAAAGCAGTTGCCCATTGAAATCCTGAAAAAGTATCGATAGTGTGGTGTACATATTTCAATTTTCCAAATTCTGCAAAGTGAAACACGTCCATCTGCCAGATTTCATTTCTCTGAGTACCCTTTGGGTTACATCCTGCTGGTAATGGCATTTGATTGTAGAAGGAACAAGTAGGACATTTCTTTACTATTTCTTTGGCTTGTTGCCAGGTTATGGAAAAATCCTTTTTTAAACCTTTACTATTGACGTGATGTTTTTTATGAAATTCTGAGGCCTCCAGCACATTTCCTATCAATAATTTATCAATCTCATCATTGCCTTGTGCTAGAGGGCCTGGCAGACCAGTATGGGATCGAATGTGAGTTATATATAAAGGATGATTCCTTTTCCTGATTGTATCTTGTAATTGAATAAATAGTGAAGTTAATTCTGAAGCATCAGGGATAAATTCTGCAGTCTCAATATGTAACACCACTCTTTCAGCATACTGAGAGTCAGTTACTATGTTGAGAGGTTCTGAAAAATCCATTAATACCAACAGAATAGCATACAATTCTGATTTTTGAACTGAATTATACGGACTTTGAACCACTTTACTTAAATTTTCTGATTTGTAACCTGCCTTTCCTTCTTTGTTGGCATCTGTATAAAATGTACGAACTCCAGATATGGGTTTTTGCCGTACAATTCGAGGCAAGATCCATTCAGCTCTCTTTATAAGATCAATTCTATTGCTTTTGGGATATTTGCTGTTAATTTCTCCCAAAAAATTACTGCAAGCTCTTTGCCAAGGTTCACTTTCTGTCCATAATTTTTCAATGTCTTCCTTAGTTAATGGTACGACAATTTCTGCTGGGTCTATGCCTGCTAATTGACGAAGTCTCAGTTTTCCTTTGTAAATCAAGTCAGAGATTTTTTCCACATAAGTTTTTAATTTTTTATTTGGTTTATTTGGTAAAAATATCCATTCCAATATAATATCTTCCCTCTGCATTAATATTCCAGTAGGAGAACGCCTAGAAGGTAAAATAACCAAAATGCAATCCAGCTTTGGATCAATACGATCCACGTGTCCTTCATGCACTTTCTTTTCTACCAAGGCTAATTCTTTCTCAGCTTCAGGTGATAATTCTCTTGGACTATTTAAGTCCTTGTCACCTTCTAAGGTTTTGAACAAATTAGTCAGCTCATCATTTTTTACCCCAACAATAGTTCGTAGATGAGAAATATCTCCAAATAATCTTTGAAAGTCATTAAGAGTCTGTAGTCTATCTCTCCGAATTTGCACCTTTTGGGGTCTAATTTTTTGTAGCTCTATTTTATATCCTAAATAATTAATAGAATCTCCTCTTTGTATCTTTTCAGGAGCAATTTGTAATCCCCAGCAAGGCAAAATTTTCTTTACTTCTTCAAATATTATTTCTAAAGTATCTGCATTTGAGTCAGCTAGTAAAATATCATCCATATAATGATAAATTATAGATTTAGGAAAATTTTTACGTATCACTTCCAATGGCTGTTGTACAAAGTATTGGCACAGAGTTGGGCTATTCAACATTCCCTGTGGGAGGTCCCTCCATTGAAATCTTTTAACCGGTTGAGAATTATTATAAGTAGGCACTGTAAAAGCAAATCTTTCTCTGTCTTTTTCTTGTAAGGGTATTGAAAAGAAACAGTCTTTTAAATCAATAACTATGAGAGGCCATCCTTTGGGTAGTAGAGTAGGCAAAGGCATCCCAGATTGTAGAGAGCCCATTGGCTGAATTACTTTGTTAATTGCTCTAAGGTCTGTTACCATTCTCCATTTACCAGATTTCTTTTTAATAACAAATACAGGAGAATTCCAAGGGCTGGTTGATTCTTCAATATGCTGAGCATTTAACTGTTCTTCTACTAGCTCTTCTAAAGCCTGGAGTTTCTCTGTTGTTAAAGGCCATTGCTGGACCCATACAGGCTTGTCTGTTAACCATTTTAAAGGTAGAGCTGTTGGTATCTTTGGAAGATCATCAGTTATTGTGCCCTGTTCTTGTATAATATGGATGGCTGGTGACCACTCATTAGAACAATATCTTCTAATATTTCTCTCAGTAACATGTGCTAGTTTATGATTTGTTTCTGAGATTGGAGGGATGTTAATCTGAGTATTCCATTGTTGCAACAAGTCTCGACCCCACAGGTTCATAGTTATGTTAGCCACATATGGTTTTAATTTTCCTCTCTGTCCTTCTGGACCTATACATTCGAGCCATCTTGCACTCTGTTTCATCTGAGATAATGTCCCAATTCCTAACAGTTGAACGTTTACCTCCTGAAGAGGCCAAGTTGGATGCCAAAATTCTGGTGCAATTATGGTAACGTCCGCACCTGTGTCTACCAGACCAGACAACAAAACACCATTTATTTTTATCGTTAATTTTGGTCTTTGTTCATTAATAGAAGTTTGCCAAAAAATTTTCTTTATGTTTTCTCCTGAATTTTCTATTCTCTCTGTTTCATCATCCTGACCAGCATGATTTATTCCAATAGGCATTTGGTTATTTAATCGCTCTCCAGAGCAGGCATTTCCTCTATGGCTGCAGGAAAGGTTTGAACTGGATTTGCACTGGGGGCCTGCACGAGGCCCCTCTGGGAGTTTCCCGAAGACTGAGGCAAAGGATTACCCTGTCTGTCCTTTGTTGATCTACATTCGTTGGTCCAGTGTTTTCCCTTACCACACCTTCTGCATACTCCAGAAGGAAGGGGCATTCTGTTGCCATTGTTCCTTGAAGAAACATTGTTTCTGGGAATGACCTGTCTACAGTTCCTTTTCAAATGTCCTTGCTTTCCACATCCAAAACATCTAACACTCCTCAAACCTTTTGAAATTACTTCTCCTACCCATGTATCATCATGCTCATCAGCTTCAACATTAATTGTTTCTCTAATCCAATCTTCCATAGGTGCAGATCTTGCCCTTAATGGCCTGATTATTCTTTTGCATGCTGCATTCGCATTCTCAAAGGCCAAAGATTCAATTATTGCCTTACCAGCTTCTGAATCCGAGACCATTCTCTTTACTGCTGAAGCCAATCTTTGTAAAAAATCTGTAAAAGACTCTTTTGGGCCTTGCATCACCTTTGTAAATGACTCAGATTTTTTTCCTGGTTCCTCAACTCTGTCCCATGCATTCAAGGCTGCCGTTCGACATAAAATTAGGGTTTGGACATCATATAAACATTGTGTTTGTGCTGAAGCATATTGGCCTTCGCCAATAAGCTGATCCTGGCAAACTTGTATTCCTTTATCCCTCCATTGTTTTTCTATGTTTTTAGCCTCCTCCTTAAACCAAGTCAGAAATTGAAGTCTCTGGCTGGGTTCCAGAACACCTTGTGCAAGGTCCCGCCAGTCCTGTGGTACTATCCTATTATATGTTGACCAAGAGTTTAACATTTGCTTTACATATGGGGAATGCATGCCATAAGATACTATTGCCTCCTTAAACCTTTTTAAATCCAACATTTCAATTGGAGCCCAATTATTTTGTGTAGCCATTTGATCAGGCATCTGCTGTACGGGTTACAGGATAAATTAAGGGTGACTGTGTGAAAACAGGCTTTCTTTCTGCAACCTTATGATCCCGACTTGAAACAACTTCACTGTTAATTTCTTCTGTCTGAATTTTTACAGGTTTAACAAGTTCTTCTAAAGCTGTTATCTTGGCACTTAAATTGACTATCTTTTTAAATATTAAAATGTGGATTACAAAAAAAAAAAAAAAAAAAAAAGAGAAAGCCGGGCGTTGGTGGCGCACGCCTTTAATCCCAGCACTCGGGAGGCAGAGGCAGGCGGATCTTTGTGAGTTCGAGGCCAGCCTGGGCTACCAAGTGAGTTCCAGGAAAGGCGCAAAGCTACACAGAGAAACCCTGTCTCGAAAAACCAAAAAAAAAAAAAAAAAAAAAAATGTGGATTAGTATAGTGGTAAGCTGCATAATTCCACCAATACTAATATTATATAGTTGTTCCATTATCAGACTGCCTAAAATTTCAAACAAAACCCAATTTTCTTCCAATGTACACATAAAACCCATTTGTTTTTTAATGTGGAAAAAATTCTCTTTTAGATAGTTTCCTTTAAAACATCTGATATGTTATGACTTACCAAATCTGCATAGAACAGTTGAAATCCGAGGGGATTTTCAAAGCAGCCACCTAGTGTCCCAGGTGTAAATCCAGAGAGAGAGAGAGAGAGAGAGAGAGAGAGAGAGAGAGAGAGAGGAAAGAGAGAACGCACAAGAAAGCGTAGCCGGCTAAAGCTGAAATCCAGCCACGTGTTCCCTCTTGAGCCGAGTCAAGGCTTGGGTCTGGCTTCCTTAAGCTCCGACCATGTGCGTTGGCTTTACAGGCAGGGCCCTGTTCGGCAGGGCAGGTCTGAGTTGTTTGTAGCACCGGCTTTAGGCAAGCTGCTCACAGACCTAGGCCCGGGCTAGAAGCTGCCACCCGGACTAGGAAGCCGGCAGCTCAGACTAGGAAGCCGGAAGCTCGGACTAGGACGCTGGCAGCTCGGACTAGGACGCCGGCCGCTTCCTGCCGCTTCCTCCGCTGCCTGCCGCCCTTGCGGGAAAGCGGACCTGCTGTCAAGCCAAGCGGTTTTTAATGGATTCTTGTCATGTTGGGCTCCAGATATAGATGTAACTAACTGTCTTATTAAATAAGAAACACAGAAACAATGTAAAAGAGAAAGCCGAGAGGTCAGAGCTCAGAGCTAAAATCTCACCCTTCCTCCTGCTGTCCCAGCTTCGCGAAAAGAGGGCTACTTCCTGTCTGTACGCCTTTTTTATAGTATTATTGTTCTGCCTTCTCATTGGTTGTAAACCCAAACATGTGACGGCCTCGTCACTGTCTGAATGTACAGCCCCCTAGTTCTTAAAGGCATATGTCTCCAATGCTGGCTATATCCCTGAAGACACAGAGATCTATGGGATTAAAGGCGTGTGCCACCACCGCCACACTCTTGCTATGGCTCTAATAGCTCTGACCCCCGGACAACTTTATTTATTAACATACAATCAAAATCACATTTCAGTACAATTAGATTACCACCACAGCCAATGGCAAGGCAGGAGAAAGGATAGGCAGGGCTGGCGGGCAGAGAGAGTAAATAGGAGAAATCTGGGAGGAGAGGAAAAAAAGAGCAGGAGAAGAAGGAGGCCTCTAGGGGTTAGCCACTCAGCTACACAGCCACACAGCCACACAGCTACCCAGCTACACAGCCACCTACAGCCAGCTACACAGCAAAGCCATGGAGTAAGAAATAATGAAAGGTACACAGAAATAGAGAAAGGAAAAATCCCAAAGGCCAAAACTAGATAGGATAATTCAAGTTAAGTAAAGCTGGCTAGCAACAAGCCAAGCTAAGGCCAGGCATTTATAATTAATAAGCCTTCATGTGTGATTTATTTGAGAGCTGGGTGGTAGACCCCCTCTAAAGAGCAAAAACAACCAACAGCACCTACTGGACCTTAATGTAAGTCCCCCAGCATGGAAACCCTGGGCAATCCCCTGCCTCTTCTCCATTAACTAGTGTAGCCCTCCACCTCCACCAGATTCTCTTTTGGTGGTTCCCTGTCCTCACAGGGAACCCCAGGTCCTCATGAACCATGGCACTGCTGGGGCCTGGGGTTTGCCAGTCTACTCTTCTGCCTTGGCTGTGGGTTACATGGAAGTCAAGGCCGGTAATGTTGGCCCCAAACTCAGGACCCACCAAACCCAAAGCACAGGAACCCGAAGGCCCAATCCCCATGGCCACTGCAGCCACCAACCCTGTGGAGCCTGTGAATGGGGCCCTTGAGCTGTGGAGGGGACAATAGTCTTTATTCTCATGACTGTCTCATTGTGCTCCTGGCAGACAAAAACCAACAAAACGGTAGACCCCAGAGGTTTTCAGAAGGCTGTCCCTGCCCTGGCACGGACTCCAGGCATTACTGTGGACACCATAAGCCACCTGTTCCAGGAAACCTCCACACTGCCACACTCACATCCTTTCTAGATGACTTACAATGCCAAACAGCAGAAATGCCCGCAAAAAGCCATTACGTCCTTGTGTTTAGAGAGTTCAGCACAGACATGGCTGCTGTAGACCTGTCACATGTCGGAATGCGACTTTCCCCAATGCGCTCCCTCTGTGGCTATTGACACTAGAAGTGTGTAACCCTCCCATGCGGTGTAGCTGGCACAGGGATCCAGTTGTTAATATTCTGATCCGCCTCTTGAAATCCTGCCCCTTACACGCCCTGCGTGTAAAAGGGAAAACTCCGCCCCTTCTTCTCTTCTGCTTTCCTCCCACGAGGCGTGCACCCTCGAACCCCCCTCTTCTTTCTGTCTTTTGTAGCTAGAGTTTTCCTGCCTTGCCCACAGTCAGGACAAATCTTTGTCACCCGCCAGTCCCACAGCCACTCAGACCCAACCAAGTAAACACAGATACTTATATTGCTTACAAACTGTATGGCCGTGGCAGGCTTCTTACTGACTGTTCTTATATCTTAAATTAATCCATTTCCATAAATCTATACCCTGCCACGTGGCTCGTGGCTTACCGGCATCTTTTCATGCTGCTTGTCAGGGTGGCGGCTGGCAGTGACTCCTTCTGCCTTCCTGTCCTTTTATTTCTCCTCTCTGTTAGTCTCGCCTATACTTCCTGCCTAGCCACAGCCAATCAGTGTTTTATTTATTGACCAATCAGAGCAACTTGACATACAGACCATCCCACAGCACAGCCAAGTGCAGACCATCTCAGACACCTGTACTCAGGCTTGTGGTCCTGATCATCCTCTATGTGGACCTGCTGGGTAAAGCCATGAGGAACCCAAGAACAAGCTCCCACAGGACATACAGAACATCCTACAGCAGTCTTTTCCTATCTTTCTCTTCATCCTTCATTACGATAAACATTTCCATGCGGATGCAGCCTCTGGATTGTGAATGGCTACCCGCCGCCATGCCCGCATGGAGTGGCTTGCCAGACAGTCCTCTGCTGCCTCTGCCCAGCATGCCAGCATGGTTCCCTGCACATGCGAGATACCTACCCTCAGCTGCCCGCCCCCAAAATTCTTAACACCAGTGCTGAGCAGAATAAGGCAGACCTAGTCTTGGGGAGCCCAAGGGGTGCAGGGGATGGTCATCACTCAATGACTAAAGTACCCTAGTGAGAACACAGGGTGCTTTGTGGGTATTGGGCACCCCCTAAGCTGAGGATGACTTCACAGAGGCCCTGGGCTCCATAGCCAAGCCTGAGCAACAACTCCCTGCCTTCATGAGGTGCTGTGGGCCAGGGGGACCCACTCCTGCGGGTGCAGACTCCTAGACCTGGCGGCGGCGGCGGCGGCGGGTGATACACATGGAACAAAATCAGCACCAAGGCTGGCCCAGACCCGAGCAGTCCAGGGGACCCCTTTTCAGCCACAGCCAGGTTGTCAGATTGCTTTGTTTAGATGAGGGGTACAGGAAGGCAGAACGAGGTGGGCTCGGGGCACTGGAGACCTGTTAGCTCCCAGGGGCAGGGGCCAAGATCTCTGGTGGCTTCTGTATCCTTCAGCCATTCCTCAAAAGTGGTAAATGTTGGTCACGCTAACTCCTCCATTCACTAAGCTTCTCTAGAGAAATCAGCAGCTCTTCATTTTCTCTCTCCTGTCTTTATCATTTTTTCTACCCCCACACACCCTTCCCAGGCTTTACTCACTTGGAGGCAAATTAAATGGTACGGAAATCCTCTTGGTGAGGAGGCGGCTTGAGATCCAGCTTCGAACAAAGAGAAATTTGCATGTCTTCAGTCCTGTGTAATTACCCATTTCCTCTTTCCGATTCCATCTTGAAAACAATTTCTGCAGGAGCCGTCTTTTCCTAGATAAGCACTTGAGGCAGTGAGGCTGCGGGGAAGACTCGGCCATATCTGTCAGACTCTTAGGGTCCACCAATTCTGGCCCTCAGCGATGTGGCCATGGAGGATTCAGAATACAGGCCCTACAGGATGGTTTCTGTAGCAGGAATCTTTTTTTTTTTTTTTTCTTTCTTTTTCTGTAGTAGGAATCTTAAAAGTTCTTATTAATAAAATCAAACCTGAGCCAGGTATTGGGGTGAACACTGGAAGGTCAGAGAGACAGAACAAACCACAGCTATCTCACCTGGCCAACTTCTCAGCTAGTCTTGTTTCCTCAGACTGGAAGCCTCTGAGTCCTCATATCTGAATGGCTCTCAGCTGAACTGTGCTGCTCAAAACCTAAAAGCTTAACCAGCCAAATGCTTAACCAGCCAAATGCTTAACCAGGCCAAATGCTGCTAGTTCCTGGTCCTCACGCTTTATATACCTTTCTGCTTTCTACCATCACTCCCTGGGATTAAAGCCTCGCTTTCTGGGATTAAAGGCGTGAGTCACCATGCTTGGCTGTATCCTTGAACAGATGGATTTCTGCCTCTGGAATTCTAGGATTAAAGGTGTGAGTGCCTCCATTTTCTAGCCTTTGTATCTAGTGGCTGTTCTATCTCTGACCCCATATAAGTTTATTAGCATGCACAATATTTTGGGGAACACAATACCACCACAGGTTTCCTGTAGCTGTGGTTCTTATATATTTAATATTTATTAACCTTATGGGATATTCTTGCAGGTAAGTGGAACACTAGAATCAGTAATAATAATCCCAGCACTCCAGCATGTGGTTTGCTGTGTAACCTCAGCACATTGTTAGAAAGGCAATAAAAACTCATTAAGGAGAAACTTTGGCTCAAGAGAACAGAATCTCTGTGTGTGGGGTTGGGTGTGTGACATGGACAACACCTAACATTTCCAGTGACCTGGCTAAGGGGCCACCCCTAGGAAGGCAGGTTCACCTTAAGCTGCACTAAGGAGATTGGTGCAATGATTATTTCTTTAATGAGATTCTTTTCCTTCCCCAAATTCCCCAGCAACAGTCCCTAGGAGCTCAGCCACGGTAGGGTGGATGGAGTCCTAAGTCTCTCCCGTGGTTTTCTCTCAGATGCTGACCACAGCCTAGAGATGCTGTTCTGGTACTTTGGATTTCCTTATTCTCTCTCCAAAGTCCCCTGCTCTGTGGCTGTGACCAACACACCATGACCACAGCACCTTGGGGTGGAGAGCGTTCATTTCAGCTTCATCGAGGGCTACAGCAGGACTCAGGGCTGGAACCTGGCGGCAGGGAGACCACAGGGGACCACTACTTCCTCTGTGCTTGTTCGGCAACCAGGAAAAATGCCTCACAGACACGTCCACAGGCCAATCTGATGGAGGCAGAACCTCAGTTGAGGCTCCCTCTCTTCCCAGAAGTCTCCAGTTTGTATCAAGCTGAGAAGAAACTAACTGGCCCACCCGCTTCCCTCCGGGCAGCTGACTCCAAGCTGGCTTGACCGAGAATATTTTTTTATTGTTGTTGTTGTGTTTTGTTTTTCGAGACAAGGTTTCTGTCCTGAACTCACTCTGTATATCAGGCTGGCCTTGAACTCACAGAGATCCTCCTGCCTTTGCCTCCCGAGTGCTGCCCTTCCTCCTCTCTCCATTCTGCTTCTCAGGACAGATGTCACAGCTGATAAGATTAACAGTTCACCTGCCCCGGAGTCTCCCCTCCCCTTCATTTTTTTTTTATAAGATTTATTTATTTATTATGTATACAGTGTTTTGCCCACATGTGTCCCTGTGGGCCAGAAGATGGAACAAGATCTCATTATAGATGGTTGTGAGCCACCATGTGGTTGCTGGGAGTTGAACTCAGGACCCCTGGAAGAGCAGCCAGTGCTCTTAACCACTGAGCCATCTCTCCAGCCCCTCCCCTCCTGTTCTTTAGGTAGAGTTTTTCTTTTAAATTTTAATAAAATTATTCTTAGGCTACCATTTGAGTCTGTTCTTAAGTTCTTTTATTTATTTATTTATTTATCTATTTATTTATTTGTTTATTGAGATAGGGTTTCTCTGTGTAGCCCTGGCTGTCCTAGAACTCACTCTGTAGACAAGGCTGGCCTCAAACTCAGAGATCCACCTGCTTCTGCCTCCAGAATGCTGGGATTAAAAGTGTGTACCACCACTGCCTGGCTTAGATTCTTTTATTAGTGAGGCTAGGAACCCTGAGAGGAGGTCCCGATTTCTCTGGTATCATCTGACGAGTATAAAGAGACACCTCAAACTTCTGGTAACAACTTGAGTCACAAAGTCAGGATTAGGACTCAATTATTCTAGAGTCAACTCCTACCTTATCATCAAATGAAAGCTACAGACTTGCTTGTCCCACTGCCAGTCCCCCAATGGAGCCGCCTGCCTCCTGGTAACATTATGATCCAGAGGATCATTTTAAAAGCCAGAGCTGCAGTTTTGATGGGTCAGCTCCCTCTGATTGAGACCTGTGACTAGCTGCTTGCTCATAGACACACGGTTGCCTCCAGGGTATTGCTGCACGATGTCCCCTGGTCACCCACATGCAGCTGTCTAAAGCTGCACCAGCATTGTGAAAACCTGTTCCTCTCCAGTCTCTAGGCAACAGAACTGGAAGTTATCCTCAGCTCACCGCACTCCCTCCTTCCTCAAAGAATGAAGACACTGGGTGTCTTGGTTGCCTTTCTGTTGTGATAAAACACCTTAATAAAGGTAATGCCGACAAGAAGGGGTTTATTCTGCTCACAGTTCAAGGTTACAGTCCATTGTTGGGTGGGGGTGGGGGTGGGGGCATGGAGGGGGTGGGGTCCAATGCAACAGGAACTTGAAGTAGCTGGTCACCTCACATCCACTGCTAGGAAAGAGAGAGCCATGAACTCTTTCTTATGTATGCTCAACTCCATTTCTCTTTTTCATGCCATCCAGGATCCCAGCCCAAGAAATGTTCCACCTACATCCAGGAAAGAGAAGCACCCGGGGCCCTCTGCTCCCAGGGAAGGTAAGGGAGGAAGAGGCAGATGGTCAAGGGTAGTGAGGACCAAAAAGAAAACAGAGAACTGGAGTAAGGAAGGGCAGGGAGAGGCTGGTTCAGGTGAGATTCAGGATGCTCCCTCTCCCCAGCTGCTCCCTTAGAGCCCGAGAAGATTCCAGATCTGGATAGGAATGGGATGTCTGCATGTTAGAAGGGGAGGAAGGGCAGGGGGAGGCAGAATCAGCTGGCGGCTCCTATGACCTTCATTCACCACACAATGTCCCAGTCACATCTCTACGATCTGGGGACAACCGCAGGGTCTGACAGGCAGCCATCTATTCATCCAGTGTTTAATAGTTATTGTATCTGTTCGTCCAGTGTTTAATAGTTATTGTATCTGTTCGTCCAGTGTTTAATAGTTATTGTATCTGTTCGTCCAGTGTTTAATAGTTATTGTATCTATTCATCCAGTGTTTAATAGTTATTGTATCTATTCGTCCAGTGTTTAATAGTTATTGTATCTATTCATCCAGTGTTTAATAGTTATTGTATCTGTTCGTCCAGTGTTTAATAGTTATTGTATCTGTTCGTCCAGTGTTTAGTAGTTATTGTATCTATTCATCCAGTGTTTAATAGTTATTGTATCTATTCATCCAGTGTTTAATAGTTATTGTATCTATTCATCCAGTGTTCAATAGTTATTGTATCTGTTCATCCAATGTTTAATAGTTATTGTATCTGTTCATCCAGTGTTTAATAGTTATTGTATCTGTTCGTCCAGTGTTTAGTAGTTATTGTGAGTTTGACACACACCAAGCTCTGCGATATTAGACTGCCCTGCAGTGGGGTCAGGGGAGACAGACATCGAAGCCTCATGTGATCAGGTCTTTAGGGAAATTATGAACAAAAGAGCCAGTAAAACGCGGGAGACAGGTTCCTGGGGATCTGTGGATGGTTTCCGGAGGAGGAATTCTGAGCCAGGCTGTGCAAGGTGATTTAGAACAGTGAAGTCTGGGCACTGAAGAGATGGCTCTTGCAGAAGACCCGAGTTCAGTTTCCAGCACCCATGTCAGGCAGCTCACAACCACCAGTGACTCCAGCTCCTGAGGAGTCTGATGCCCTCTTCTGGCATCTGAGGGTACCTGCACTCACATGCACATATCCTCTACATAGACATACACATAATTAAAAATAAATAAACCTTAAGACCCAGAAAACAAAAACAAAAACACCCACAGAGCTCTAAAAGCCAGCATCAAGTTACCTAGGTTTTTGTCTTGAATCTAGGGACAAGGGTGAGGGCTACAGTGAGTCAGAGGCTCGCTCTGGGCTGTGAGAGGCAGCCCCCCCAAAACCATGTAGTGAGGCACCTCTTGTCCTGGTCTCCCAGCCCAGGCTTGGCTATCCAGTAATGTCACCTCAGGAATACTTCACCACCTTCCACAAAGGGCATTAGGGAAGGAGGTGACGTAGGGACGGCAATGTCCCACAGGCCCAAATGACCCATGCTCCGCGCATGGCTCCCACTGGCAGATGTGACCCGATGTGAGTCCTGAAGAACAGACCTCCCGGCCAGAAGCTAACCCGGCCCGGGCAGGAAGAAGTTGCTTCCTTAGCTCTGCTTCCCTTTGACTCTGACTGGCGATGCCGCTCCCACTCAGCTCTGGAAGCAGAAGTCTCCACACTGCCATTTTATGGTGGAGGAATTTGATATCTAGTGAGGCTTAAATGGGAAACGAGCTCATTAAGCATCAGGCCAAGCAACTTGTATGGCCATCAAGGGAAACGAATATTGAAGACTCGCTCTGTCAAGAAGGACCACTAACTCAGTCTGCCAGGTTACAGGTGTGCTGGGACCCTTCTGGGCCCCTGTCAAGCAGAGCTAGGCACTCTGAATGATCCAGAGCAATGAAATGCTTTTCAGAGGCAGCTACCCACTGGTTCTGCAGGGCTAAAATCCCTACGTCTGACGGACCCCAATCTCTGCAGCTAGCCTCTGGACACACCATTCAGTGTCCCCACAAACGCCCAAATTCAACTTTTCCTAAACGAAACACATCATTTCCAACCCATTCCCTGACTATTCCCACCTCAGACCTTGGAAAACTTGAGGTACATTCTAGACAATTCCCTTTGCCACTCAGCACAGCCATAGCTACCGACCCGTGGGTTTCGCCTGATGGGGCTTTGGTGAGGCCACTCCTGCCCCTCCCTGCTCTCTGAGGAGCACAGGTGCAGATCCTCACCGCATCTCACCTCCTTTCTTTCAGGTCAACTCCTGTGCATCCCACAGATACAAACAAGGAGAAAGACCACCGGCCCACATCACAGCCGAATTAATTAAAGAAAGGTTTTTTATTCGTGCACACAGGCTGTCTCTCCCCAGGGAAGGGTTCAAGATGACTCAGTGAGTGGGGAAGATCAGGATTTTTATAGCTCGGGAATGGAGGGACCCAAATGGAGGGCAGTATGGCAGACAAATCGGTGTCGTTACAGGAACAGAACAGAAGCCTAACAGTTGGTCATACCAACCTCCTGGAAAGAAGACATGGTCACAAGGCGGTCATAACAAGGTAGTCATAGGTGGCCATAGTAACCTTTTGAAACAAAGGCATGATTGCCTTTCCTGGAGCAGGCAGCACAGAACCATTTGTAGTTAAGGTTACAGGTGGAAAGCCGGGTCGGGGCGCTTCCCTTAGGCTCAGCACTCGGGAGGCAGAGCCAGGCAGATCTCTATGAGTTCAAGGCCAGCCTGGTCTACAGAGCTAGTTCCAGGACAGCTAGGGCTGTTACACAGAGAAACTCTGTCTTGAAAAACCAACCCCCCCAAAAAAAAATTACAGGTGGAGCATAGCCCAGTCCTTGAGAAGCTAGTTTGCCTTCACTATAAATGGCTTTCAAGTCCAAGATGGAGGCAGGCTGTTTTGTCTCTGACTGGTAGGGCCAGCGTTCAAAACCATACTCTTCTCTGGCCCCTGGCATCCTTAGACACTAAGTAAATATAAGAAAAGGACAGTGAAGCAAACAGGTTCGCTGCTTTTGTTGTTTTGTTGGAGATGGGGTCTTATGTAGGCAAGGCTATCCCAGAACTCGAAATGTAGACAAAGCTGGCTTTAAACTCCTCATCCTCCTGCCTCTGCCTCCCAAGTGTTGGCATGCTAGGCATAAGCCACTATATCTTCAGGGACAAAAAAAGAAAAAAAAGAAAAGAAATCTTTGTTTTGTTTTCTTATTTTGTCAGCCTGACCTTGAACTCACTGTGTAGCCCAGGCTAGACTTGATTTAACAGCAATTCTGCTGCCCCACCCTCTCAAGTGCTGAGATTGCAGGCGAGTGCCACTGTGCCTGGCCTAGCTCTCAGTGCTTTAAAAGAATGAAACTGTCCCAGTGATGGAGTATGACAATCAGGCAGTGGTCTCTTTTCCACTCAGCATATCAACAAAGATGGTCCCCTCCTCTTACCGGGGAGAACAGCACATGCTGGAGGGTGCTGGGGCTCTTTCAAGGTCAGGACATCGCCCTGGCTTTGGGAATACCTTTGGAAGCCTTGAGAATATAGAGGTGTTTGTGTAGGGAGCGTGAATATGTGGTGTATCATGTGTGTTGTATGAACATATTATGTGTATACTGTTTGTTACACATGTGTCCTGTGGTACTTATGGCTGGTGTGCAACTGTAGTATGTGTATGGGGTATGCATGTGGGGTGTGTGTGTTTATAGTGTGTGGATGTGTTTGCTGTGGGATGGTCTGTATGTCAAATTGCTCTGATTGGTCAATAAATAAAACACTGATTGGCCAGTGGCTAGGCAGGAAGTATAGGCGGGACTAACAGAGAGGAGAATTGAGAGAACAGGAAGGCAGAGGGGGACACCGCCAGCCACCGCCATGATAAGCAGCATGTGAAGATGCCGGTAAGCCATGAGCCACGTGGCAAGGTATAGATTTATAGAAATGGATTAATTTAAGCTATAAGAACAGTTAGCAAGAAGCCTGCCACGGCCATACAGTTTGTAAGCAACATAAGTCTCTGTGTTTACTTGGTTGGGTCTGAGCGGCTGTGGGACTGGCGGGTGACAAAGATTTGTCCTGACAGTGGGCAAGGCAGGAAAACTCTAGTTACATGTGTTCTATGAGCATGTGTGGTATATGAGGTATACATGTGTTATACTTGTAACGTGTGGTACAATGTGGGTGCTGTGTGAGTGTGGAGAAGTGGGGTTAATATCCATGTGGCATGTTTGTGGTATGTGTCTGTGATGTCAAGTGTAATGACATTTTGTGAAAGAAAGTCCCCAGGACGTCCCCTCTGGGAAAGAGTGACCTGACTGTTGTCGTCTCTGCAAGGGCCAGCAGAGTGGTGACCCCTGTGAGGCAAGAAGGAAATCAGGTTCAACCTGACTAAGCTGGTGTTGGTTCAAACTTCTGGAGTCTGACCCCTGGCAGTTTGTTTTGACATATTTAAACACAGTACAACTTTGGGGAAAAGTTTCTTGGTGGCAATTATCACAGTAAAGCTTAAGGCATGACTACATCAAAAGTCCTTTGCAAAGTATGTGCGACCTCTTCCGTAAGAGTGGGTTCTGTTGACTGAGAACCGGTGCTCAGAGATGTAGAGAGCGCACGCCGACCTCAGTGCACACATCCAGTGAAATAAAAGCCCGAGAAAAGATGCCCAGTGCAGACCATGACCCTGCACTGAACCACCTTCAGAGGTTTGCTTGCATATTTGCCCCAAATGAAATGAAATCCTAGTTTATTTGCTCAGCATGTTATACCAAAATCCAATTTGAGTTCTTTTTCATGGATTTTTACTGATTATCACTAAAAGCAGATACACCCGTATTTGTTATCTCTACAGAAACCACAAGTCCTTCCCAGCTCAGGAAGGAAGGTCATCCCCCAGGGATGCCGGACAATAAAAGCAGAACCGAGGACAGAATGACAACCACCATCATGCCAGCCCTGGTGACGTAACTAACTCCTTGTGGTGAACCAACGTTGAAAGTTTCAACCATCGGAGTCGGGGGCTTTGCCCATCACCAAGTCTTCTTCCCTTATTGGGGGGGGGGATTGTTCAAGACATCCTTCTTCTGTTCTCTCTCTCTCTCTCTCTCTCTCTCTCTCTCTCTCTCTCTCTCTCTCATCCCTGCATAGCTATGACAAAGTTTAATTAATGAACTAAGCACGGGACGAGACGAGTGGAAACCATAGTAATAAAATAATTATCTAGTTGTGGTGGCACACACTTTAACCCCAGCAGAGGCAGGTGGATCTCTGTGAGTTCAAGGCCAACCTGGCCTACATATAGAGTTCCAGGCCAGCCAGGGCTACACAAGGAGATGCTGTCTCACAGAGGTGGGAGGCAGGAGAAAGGAAGAGGAAAGGCAGGAGAGAGGAGGCCAGCAAGGACTTCACGGTGACACTCCGTCTTGTATTGAGGATAGAAAGATTAAACAAGCTGGCCCACACAGCACATTCCAGGCCAGCCAGAGCTGTAAGGTGAGGTCTTGTCCCAGGGAGAAAGAGACAGAAGAGAGAGGGTGCCGGGATTCTACCAACATCTTATTTAAAATCCGTGAATTATAATATTTTCAAATCATGGATGCCTGGAGGCAACTGAAACCATCGCCAGATCCAGAACCCCTCTGGTTACCACCTAACAGGCCACTAAGTTTGTTGGACCCCAAAGTTTAGGGTCTCAAGTGGGTGCCCCAAGAACCCAGACTCCAGTCCAGTTGATGCAACAGCATGAGGATTTATTAAGCTTCTATACAGAAGGGCAAACTCTGCTCCTAAGAGCAAGAGCCACATCTTACTGCAGCCCCATAGGGGTTTTAAAGGAAAAACCCACAAAACCCACAAGATTACAATTCCCATACAATTTCGTTTCACAAGATCATGGTCTGATCACAGAGTGATCACAGAGGGGGTACAGTTACGTCAACAGGTACATTCTTCCTGAAACCTCAAGGTGGGTATCAGGGCGGGAGTGGAGTTTACACAAAGGTCACAGTGGTCCTTCCTGGAACACCTGCAACTATCCCAGTCACAGCTGAGCACATCTCTTACCAGAAATCTCTTTACATTGTTATATGGTTGCAGGGGAGATTGAACAATGGCTAAATCAGGTTGCCCTTGGAACTAGATTTTTAGTTTCTCATTTCCTGGTGCTTGAAGTTTCTCCTTTCCTGAGGCTTGGGGATGTAAGCCTGAAGGGCTAGGGTCTTTCAAGTTGGGATAGAGGTGTGGCCAAAGCCATGAGTGTCTGCCAAGCTCCAGAAGCCCTTGACCCCCCGAGGCTCAGGCTCAAGGTCTCAAATGGCCTGTCTGTCACAGCCCACTGACTAGCCCACACCATCTATGTTCCAACCCTTGCTTGAGAAATGTCCCCACATCCACATCTTCAAGGGTTGCAGACTCTGCCAATCGAAGGCCAAGGCTCCAAACCTAGGCCTGGGGGACTTTGGCTTCTAAGCCCCTGTGAGCCCCCATATAAAGGCCACTGTCTACGCCAATGGCGACAGATGGACTCGTGTCTCCTCCATCCCACGGCTGCTGTCTGTGCAATCTGACATCCTGTGTTATTTCTGCACAGAACTATGGTGATATTTTATTTGTACTGAAATGTGATTTTAATTGTATGTTAATAAATAAAGTTGCCTGGGGGTCAGAGCTATTAGAGCCATAGCAAAAGATGGGCGTTGGTGGTGCACATCTTTAATCCCAGCACTTGGTAGACAGAGCTAGGTAGATCTCTGTGTGTTCAAGGATACAGCCAGCATTGGAGACACATGCCTTTAATCTCAATACCAACCATAGAAGACCTGGAGGGCTATACAGACAGGCAGTGATGAGGTAGTCATGTGGTTGAGTTTACAACCAATGAGAAGGCAGAACAGAAAGTCTATATAAAGACAAACAGACAGGAAGTAGGTCTCTTTCGGAGAGGTCTCTTGGCTTTAGAGGCTAGCTGCAGCAGGCGGGTAAGGCTCTTAGCTCTGACCTCTTGGCTTTCTTCTTTGCATTGGTTCTGTGTTTCTTATTTAATAAGACGGTTGGTTACATCTACACAGAACCCTGAAGCAGGGGGAAGTGATGGAGCCCTTAATGCTGGCTTTAACAGGAAAGCAAGTAAAACCCTGGGCGGATAACTTGGAATTCTAAGGAAATAATATTCTTCACAGGGACAGTCCTGTAGTCAGCTGAAGTGAGACGCTAACTTGTGGTCCCCGTCCCGGTGTCCCGTTGACAGGAAGTCATCTGTGAAGTTTGTGTGTCGGTCTGGGTTGTTGAACTGTGTTTAGCGAAGCCGTCAGGGCCCACTCCCAGTGCACAGGAAATACGATAGCTGGAGTATCAGGTTACTGACTCTTTCAAGGAAACAACTGGACCCGTGACACATTCTACAAGGCAAACGGCTAGTCTCTTCAGGAAATCAATAGTGTAGTAGACAGCGAATCAAGTCGTTACTGGGGCTGAGGCAGGAGGAGGGGGCACAAGGAAATGCTGTGAGCATCCGGAGCCACAGAGACCCAATCCTGATGGGTTACCTGGGTGCAGTCATTCATCAGACTAATGACTGACACACTTCGAATGCACCCTGAATGACTACATTATCGTATTTACATTATACCACAGCACAGTTGGGTTTTTGTTTATTTTAAAACGTTCATTATTAGTGCAGGAGTGTGGTATTGTATTCCCCCAAATATTGTGCATGCTAATAAACTTATCTGGGGTCAGAGACAGAGCAGCCACAATATTAAACATAAAGGATAGGCAGTGGTAGCACACGCCTTTAATCCTAGCATTCCAGATGCAGAAATCCATCTGTTCAAGGATACAGCCAAGCATGGTGACTCACACCTTTAATCCCAGAAATCGAGCCTTTAATCTCAGGGAGTGGTGGTAGAAATCAGAAAGGTATATAAGGCGTGAAGACCAGAAACTAGAAGCATTTGGCTGGTTAAGCATTCAGGCTTTTGAGCAGCAGTTCAGCTGAGACCCATTCTGGATGAGGACTCAGGCCTCCAGTCTGAGGAGACAAGACCAGCTGAGGATCTGGCAAGGTGAGGTAGCTGTGGTTTGTTCTGTCTCTGATCTACCAGCATTGACCCCAATAACTGGCCTCGGGTTTGATTTTATTAATAAGAACTTTTAAGATTCATGCTACACAGGAGTTTGCACATGTGTGGGTGTCTGTAACACAATGCCCCAGAGAACAAATCTGTGGTCAGTTCTCTCCTTCCACATTCATCTGGGCCCTAGGAATCGAACTCAGATCTCCAGGCTTGTACAGCAAGCTCCCTTATCCACTAAGCCATCTCACTGGCCCTTGCTTGCTTGTTTTAGATAGAGTATCACTATATAACCCAGGCTGGCCTTGAACTCAGTGTCCCCGTGTCTGGCCATGATCCCTGACAGCCTCCAGACCCTCACCAGACACAGCTCCTCAACCTTAGCTCCTGGCCTTCAGAACTCCAAGAAATACATTCTTTGCCTTTCTAAATTATCCACTCTGAAGCCGGGTGGTGGTGGTGCACACCTTTAAACTCAGCCCTCGGGAGGCAGAGACAGGCAAATTTCTGTGAGTTCAAGGCCAGCCTAGTGTACAAAGTGAGTTCCAGGACAGCCAGGGCTGTTACACAGAGAAACCCTGTCTCGAAAAACAATGTTTCCAACTGATTATTTGGTCAGACTCCTGGAAAAATTAAGGAGCAGATTTTGTTTTTCAATTTCCAAATACCAGTCGGTAGATCTGAACTCTTTGTCCCCAGGATAGTATCCTGGGAGGAGGAAGGACCTCTCAAGCCATTTCCCAGCAGCACCTCCTACTCAGCCTACAAACCCTCCATACGATCCCATCACCAGAAGTCTATCTAGTAGGCTGGTTGCCAGGGAGACACCTTCCAGCCAAGGCCGAGGGGTACATGTCAGGACAGGCTCACTCCTCTTGGTTCCTTTCTTCGACTGCAGGAAAAACCTTGAATTTGAGCCCACAAACTACATTCAAGGATGACTTACTCACACGGTCAAAGGCAGCAGCCGACACTGAATGCCGCCTCTCAAGGACCACAGGGAGGGAAATGTGCCATACTGTGTTGCTTGGTAGACTCAGAGCCATGTCTATAGGAAGGTAATGGAGAGGGTTACGCAGCCTTCAGAGCGCCTCTCAGTACTGGAGAATGCTCACACTACCCATTCTTACTAACATTTCCTGAGAATGATTACCTGAGGCTCCATGGTATACAGCGTTGACACTCGGCAGGCTCTGCCTGGGCTCAGTCCGCTGCTCTTCTCCATCCATCCTTCCTGGTCAGCATACCCACAACTGGCATCATAGCCACTCCACATGCCAGGCTTGCTTTCCACTTGGGCCACTCAACTCATGGCTGGAAACACAGAGGAAGAGGGGAGCAGAGTCTCCTGTTTCCTCCCAGTACAGCCCAGTGACCACCTCCCAACAGGGCCCATCTCTTCCGCTTCCCAGCAGCAATTGGCAGCACCAAGCTGGTAATCAACCGTTTAACAAATGGACCTTTGGGGGACACTTATACAAACCATAACGTGTGTGTGTGTGTGTGTGTGTGTGTGTGTGTGTGTGTGTGTGTGTGTTGTGCCTGCATGCATGTCTGTGCATCACATGCATGCAGTGCCTGTGGAGGCCAGAAGAGGGCGTCGGATCCCCTGGAACTGGAGTCACAGATGGTGTGAGCCACTGTTTGGGTGCTGGGGACTGAAGCCAGGCCCTCTGCAGATGCGGGCAGTACTCTAACCACTGAGCCGTCTCTCCAGCCCCCACACCGCCTTTTGGTTTCTAGTCATCCCTCCTGGTCCATTTTCTTCTTAGTGAAAACGCTCTCCAGTTCCTTCTTTAGTGAGTTCTACAAGGAGAACATTCTCTCGGTGTCTAAAAGTATTTCTATTACACCTTAAATCCGCTGTCAGTCAAGTGCTTTCAAGTCCTTGTCTTGTAGATTCTGGAAGAATGCAGTGGCTTGGAGAAATTATTCTGCTCCGATGTTCCGTCACACTCCGCTCTGTCTGTGTGTCTCTCTCGCTCCTCGGGAAGACTTGCTGTTCTCCATGTTCATCTTGCCTTTGTTTTCATGGCTCACGATGAATGCATCCTACATTCAAGGGTGCAGGGACACATGGTGTGCAGATTTAAGTGTAACTAAAGGAACACTCCTGAGTCCACCAAACAGCTGAAGATGAAGAGATTAACTCTCACGGTTCTCGAAAGCTCCTGCATGCTCTTCTCAAGAGGCACCCACACACCCAACCTTCACGTCAAGTGTCTCCTTCTTGCTCTGTTGTGTATTCTTTGTGGTGCTGGGAACTGAACCTGGCGCTTCATGCATGCCAAGCAGACTCTCACACTGAGCTAGCTCCCCAACCCCACCTCGTTCATCCTTGAGATACGGCCCTACCACAGCTGAATACATTTCTATAAGACATACTGTTTAATTTTTCCTACTTCATATGACTGGAAGCATACATTCTCTATACGTTTATGGCTTAATGGTTCAGCCAACACTGTGCTTTTGAAGTGCATCCATATTTTATGTATGTGAATGGTGTTTATTTATGATTTATCCTGACAGGGTGTGGTAGTTTGAATGTCATTGGCCTCCATAATCTCATAGAGAGTGGCACTATTAGGAGGTGTGGCTTTATTGGAGTGGATATGGTCTTGTTGGAGAAGTGTGTCACTGTGGGGGCGGGCTTTGAAGTCTTCTATGCTCAGGATACAGCCTAGGGTCTCAGTGGACTTCCTCCCTCTCCAGTACCACATCCGCACCACACAGCACACCACCATGCTCCCCACCATGACAGTAATGGTCTGAATGTCTGAACCTGCAAGTCAGCCCCAATTAAAGGTTTTCCTTTATAAGAGGTGCCATGGTCATGGTGTCTCTTCACGGCAATAAAAACCCTAACTAAGACACAGGGTCTTGCTATGAAGCCCAGGCTGACCTGAAACTTACAATATTCCTGCCTCAGCCTCCTTAGAGCTGGGATTGCAGATGTGCAACATCAGCCCTTCTTAGTTCATTTTTTAAAAAAATAAACTACTATATAGCATTCCATTCCAAACAAAAATATTTTTCTCTGGGCATCAATTTTTTTTTTCTCTCAGTGTGGCCCTTTACCAACTATTAGCTCTAAATCTCTGTCTTATACTTCATGGAGCAGATTATTTTACTCCAGAGCTAAGAGACTGTCCTTTGGGAATTCTTCTGCCATTAATCAGTTAGTTAATTCCTGTTAGGAGTAGACAGGGTAGGGCTGGAGAGATGGCTCAGAGGTTAAGAGCACTGACTGCTCGTCCAGAGGTCCTGAGTTCAATTCCCAGCTACTATATGGTGGCTCACAACCACCTGTAATGAGATCTGGTGCCCCCCTCTAGCCTGTAAGGACACATGCAGACAGAACACTATGTATAATAAATAAATAAATTTTTTTTAAAGAAGTAGACAGTGTATAACTAGCCATGGCAGAACATGTCTACAATTTCATACAGGAAGCTGAGGCAGGAGGACAGAAAATTTCAGGATATCATGAGCTACACAGTGAAGTGCTGTAAACAGATGTTTACATGTCCTGACCACCCAGTCCCAAATAACTGACTCAGAGACTGAATATGAATTATAAATGCTCAGCAAATAGCTCAAGCTTGTTACTATCTAACTCATACATTTAAATTAACCCATATTTCTATTTAGGCTTTGCCATATGGCAGCACCTTTATTAACATGGCATATTCATCTCCTGCTCCCTCTGCATCTCTGGCTGGCAACTCCTGATTCCGCCCTTCTCCTTCCCATCATCCTTAGTTTGGTCACCCTGCCTATACTTCCTACCTGGCTACTGGCCAGTCAGTGTTTTATTAAACCAACTTGAGTGACAAATCTTTACAGTGTACAAGAGGATTATTCCACAGCAAGGCACTTCTTTTGTCTCAAAATGCCGAGAAGACATGAAACTGGGTGACAATCTAGTGTGATGTGCCCTGGCAAGTGAACCACTGGGCACTACAAGATAGGAGATGTGGAAGAGCCCACTGCTTTGACAGATCCCATCCCACTGTTAACTTTTATTTCGAAGTCTCTTGCTTTGTATTGAAACTCACGCTTTGCAATTTCTACCTGGCTTAGCTTCTCTCCCACAGAACCTCTTGTCATGTGACAATTTTCTCTGAGGCAATCTTCCATTCTGGAAGGAAAAGGAAGTGAAGCATTCCACTCTGCAAGGAAGCCCAGTTAAGTAAAGCAAGTAAACAACCCAAAGGCTTTAGAAAGTCCCTGAAATAGACCAGATTTACTGCACTCATCCTTCCCCAGGCATAGACAAGCAGTAGGGACTCGGTTATAATGAGCTGCCCAGAAGACTCTCTGAGGACTCTCAGGCCAACCAAACCCCTTGAAAGAAGCAGAGACCGAGTCAAGCTGCCATGAAGAAAAGACATTCTCTAGCTTGTTGATCTGCCTGCAGGCTGTGCAGTGTGCTCCAGGTTCCCAGCTTCTGTGAGCTGTCACCCATGCTGGGGTGGGCTTTGGTGATGCAGCTGTCTTTGAGTCATTTCTACTTCTGTAAGTGACCCCTTGTCTTAGTTAGGGTTTCTATCCCTGTGAAGAGACGCCATGACCACGGCAATGTTTAATTGAGATGGCGGCTGACAGTAAAGAGGTTCAGTCCATTACCATCATGGTGGGGAGCATGGCGGCGTGCAGGCAGACATGGTGCTGGCTACATCTTGATCAGAAGACAACAGGAAGTGAACTGTGACACTGGGAGTAGCTGGAGCATAGGAGACCTCGAAGCCCACCCCCTCAGTGACACACTTCCGCCAACAAGGCCACACCCACTCCAACAAGGCCACACCCACTCCAACAAGGCCACACCCACTCCAACAAGGCCACACCCACTCCAACAAGGCCACACCTCCCAATAGTGCCACTCCCTTTGGGAGCCATTTTCTTTCAGACCACCACACCCCTCACCCATATTCCTATGAGTAACCCCAGTAAAACTCATTAGTTCACCCAATTGGACATTGGTTGTATCTGTACTTCAGTCTATCATTGATTCCCTATCTGAGGTGGGCAGACATTTCTTCATGTCTCCCCTGGAATACTATCATAAGTATCTTCAAATACCTGTCAACAGGTCTCCTGTGTCTCACTGTCTGTCTGTCCCTCAATTTCTCCACCCCAATTCTCCTCTCTTCCAAGTTCACTATTCTCTATCAGATTATGTAATGTGATGTCTAGGCTCTGGCAGTAGGCTGATAAGTAGTGTGTGTGTGTGTGTGTGTGTGTGTGTGTGTGTGTGTGTGCACTCTTTTTGTATCAGCACAATTTTTTCAATCATCTTTTACAATGACTTCCCTTCTCAGAGGAGTCTGTCTACTTTCAGCACTTACGCTCTGGACTTGATGTCCTGCTGTGACTTGGTGCGGTGGAATGTTCCAGGTGTGAATATATGCAAGAAACATGAGAACACCAAGTGGCCATGATCAAACCATTCGTGTTTGTGAAGCCATTATGGAGCAGACCACCAAACAGTGACTTTTTTTTTTTAAAGATTTATTTATTATGTATATAGTGTTCTGCCTGCAGGCCAGAAGAGGGCACCAGATCTCATTACAGATGTTTGTGAGCCACCATGTGATTGCTGGGAATTGAACTCAGGACCTCTGGAAGAGCTGCCAGTGCTCTTAACCGCTGAGCCATCTCTCCAGCCTGTGACCATGCTATTTGTTTGGTGCCAGCTTGGCTTTGGAGTATGCTTTGTAGCTGTTTCTCAGCTGGTGGTCACATGCAATCTCCTTTTCCTCCCAGCTCACATTCCAATCAAGAAATGGTTTGTTGTCACGTGTGGGAATATAAACAGACAGTCAAAATGACCGTGGTTTGATTTTCACTCAGTTCATGGGCACCCACTTACTAAACTTCTTCCTCTTTCCCACTTTGCTTCAAATGCTGACTATTGAATGGCAGGCACATGGCGAGTTCTTTGGCTCCTTTGGTAGCTGTAAGAGGATCGGCTCTGGTGGCTGCTCTCAGTTGGTTATTGTCAGCTTCTGACGGCTGCCACGGTGTTCTTCATCTTCAGGGTACTCCTCTTCCCTGGGAAGCTTCTTCACCCAGCACTGCACTGTGTGTCCTTAGCAGTTCCTGGACCAGAGGAGTTGCTGATGTTGCCAGTTGTCTCTGAGGATGTATGACCCATTTTAAACTCAAATAAGAAAATCAGTTGAATTTGTCTTTTGTCTAAAGTCAGTTCCATAGTATAAAACAAATATAAACAGCAGGTCAAGTTGATAGAAAAAACAAAGCAAGAAATATAGAGTAAAATGTTGTATAACATAACCATGTTTTTAAATAGTGTATTCCATAATCAAATGACAAATTTCAACACAAAATCGTAATTGCTTTTGTAACTATCTAATAGACACTAGGGTTCTCTGCTGGGTATCTAGACGGAGTCCTGGCTTCTTGCTCTAGGTTAACAGGGGCTGAAGGCGTGACCCAGCAGTTCAGAGTGCATCCTGATTTTGCAGAGGAGCTGGGTCTGCTTTCCATTACTCACAATGGGGGGCTCACAACTGTTGACTAATTTCAAAACAGCCTTGTCAAATAAACCCGGAGCCAGGAATTGGGGTGAAAGCCTGAGAGAGATCAAAGGAATAGGAACAGCCACAGCTAACCTTACCTCACCGACTCCGCAGCTTCCGAATGCGAGCTGCTTCCTGTCTACCCATGCCTATATGCCTTGCTGTTCTGCCATCTGATTTGCTCTCTCTGTCCAGCCACATCACTTCCTCTTCTTGCCCAGCTCTGTCACTTCCTGTCTGTACAGACCTCCAGACCTCCATAGCTAACTAGTGTTGGAATTTAAGGAGTGTGCCACCACACTTGGCTCCGTTTCCAGTGTGGCCTAGAACTCAGAGATCAGACAGATCCCTGCCTGCCAAGTTACAGGATTAAAGGCGTGTGCTACTGCTGCCTGACTTCTTTGTTTACTTTTAACGGCTGGCTTTTTCCTCTGATCTCCAGGCAAGCTTTTTTTTATTAAAGCACAAATAAAATATCACCATATACAACCATCTGTAGCTCCAGCTCCAGACCATGTGACACTCTTTTCTGGCCTGTACAGGCACCCAAACTCACATGCACATGCCTGTACACAGCCACACACAAACACACAATTAAAGTAAAATAAATATTTAAAAAAATAAATAACCCATAGTGTAGCAGGTAGCCATTCTGGCTTTGATCTGGAAGTTCCAACCCCCATTGAGGCTTTGATAACTGTCATGCCTACAAGGCTGGGCTGAGAGAGGACCCTGAAGACCCGAGATCCGGATGCGCTGGCTCTCTTGGTTCCTGGACCCTGGACGCTGGAGGTAGACCAGAGTTCTCCAGAGAACACCGCCAGACTGTGCCACACCTTTCCCAGACCCTGTAACCTATCCCTTCACTTGTAAGTTACCCCACAAAATAAACCTCCCCTTTAACTACGTGGAGTGGCTTTAATAATTTCACCAATGCCAGAGCAAAAATAAAAATGAAGAACAAATAAATGTTTAACAATTGTGTGCGATGATTAATTAATATTTACTGGTATATCTGTCGGATTTCCCCCACCAGAATTGAGGTTTCTAACCGGACCGCAGGTGAGGAACATGTCTGTTGATAGTGACGTCATTCCGGTGCTTCAGCGCCGTGAGGGTGGCCTATGGACTGCCTTACACCGTTTGTCACTAATTGCTGAGCGTTACTGATGCCCGCACTGTGTCTGTTCAATGATACTTAGACGGGGCCTGCGCGAGCCGGTAAAAACAGGTGCAGTGAGCTTGTGACCCACCTCCCCAAACACTTTTGGTCCCACCCCAGGAGCATACTGATGGCCTTGAGATGGGGTCAGCTCCTTGTGACACCTCTAACATGGTTTTCAGTCCTTCAAGCTGACACCTTTACTCTGCGGACACTCACACCCTTTTCTGCACCATTGCCTGGCAAGGTGGTGTGCTCGGCCCCTTTGGTTTTCCTTTTTCCTACTGTGTTTGCGGTATATTCTGTGTATTCATTTCCTCTCATCTGTTTTTGCTGTTTTCCCGGTCATGACTAGCCCTACTGAATTCTTTTCCTTTGTCAAAGTAAACAGCAGAGGAAATTAGACTTCACAGACAGAACTGTGTCATGGAAATGTTCCTTCCCAGAGGAAAGACAGCCATATAAGAAGAGACCACCCAGGGGTTTTAAAAATAAAATCACCGTTATTCCCCACCCTCTAGAGATGAATACTTGTAAAGTGTTACAGTGAAGATGCTTTTGCAGACTCTATCATCTGATCAGGTGCCCCCTCACAACCAGGAAAAATACCATTCCTGTGGCTGGACAGGGTTGGGGTCATCAGCGCCATGTGACCTCAGGAGGCCGACACTTCCCACTTCATCCATTAAGCATCATCATTTCCTCTTAGAAGTTCAATGAAAGCCAGGAATTTTTTTTTTTTTTTTGGTTTTTTCGAGACAGGGTTTCTCTTGTGTAGCTTTGCGCCTTTCCTGGAACTCACTTGGTAGCCCAGGCTGGCCTCGAACTCACAGAGATCCGCCTGGCTCTGCCTCCCGAGTGCTGGGATTAAAGGCGTGCGCCACCACCGCCCAGCTAAAAGCCAGGAATTTTTTAAAGAGAAGTATATTTTAGATCTGTAACTGTTGGAGAATATTATTTTTGCTTATGTTGCATTTGTTTAACTCTGTGAAGCTGTGATACTGTGCCTGTCTAAAACACCGGACGGTCTAATAAAGGTCTGAATGGCCAATAGAGAGGCAGGAGAAAGGATAGATGGGGCAGGCAGGCACAGAGAATTAATAGAAGGAGAAATCGGAGAGGAGAGGAAGAAGTAGCCAGAGAAGGAGGAGGACATCGGAGGCCAGCCACTCAGCTACACAAACAGCCACAGAGTAAAAAATAAAGAAAGGTATATAGAAATAGAGAAAGGGGCGGGCGGTGGTGGTGGTGGTGGTGGTGGTGGTGCAGGCCTTTAATCTCAGCACTTGGGAGGCAGAGGCAGGCAGATCTCTGTGAGTTTGAGGCCAGCCTGGTCTACAGAGCAAGATCCAGTACAGTCAGGAGTACATAGAGAAACCCTATCTTGAAAAACCAAAAAAAAAAAAAAAAAAAAAAAAAAAGAAGAGAGAAAGGTAAAAGCTAGACAGGATGATTTAAGTAAAGCTGGCTAGCAACAAGCCAATCTAAGGCCAGACATTTATAAGTAATAATAAGTCTCCGTGTGTGATTTATTTGGGAGCTGGGTGGTGGATCCCCCAAAAGAGCAAAAACAACCACCACCAACACATCACTTCATGAAGACAATGTATTAAAATATCAGGAAAATTCGTCACCCTGACTGTATGTGTCTACATCCTTTTTTGGGAATCAAGCCTATTTTGATGGCTGTCCCTGTATTCATCATTGTTTGGCTGTTTGAAGTTCCTTCTCTCATAAGTAACATCATTTAGCCAGTGGACATCTGCTAGCCTCTCTGCTGTAATTGAAGACTATTCGGTGCAGGAGCATATCTCGTTCAGAGCTCTTTAAAATGCAGTTAAATTTGGGCCAGCAAGGTGACTTAGCAGGGAAATCACTTGACACATAGGCCTGAAGACCTGAGTTTTGAGCTCCAGAACCCACATAAAGGTGGAAGGAGGGGCTGCTGGGCGGTGGTGGCGCACGCCTTTAATCCCAGCACTCAGGAGGCAGAGGTGGGTGGATCTCTGTGAGTTCAAGGCCAGCCTGGTCTACAGAGGGAGTTCCAGGACAGCCAGGGCTACACAGAGAAACCCTGTCTCGGAAAACCAAAAAAAGAAAAAAGACGTGTGTGTGTGTGTGTGTGTGTGTGTGTGTGTGTGTGTAAGAGAGAGAAAGAGAGGTGGTGTGTGTGGGGATGTCGGGGGGGGGGGGTGATATGTGTATGTAGTATGTTGTGTGTGTCTTAGTATCAGAATACCAGCCTAGTATGTACAGTGCTAGGGTCAACCCCAGCACTGAAAACAATTAATATCGAATACAAAGTAAGACCTAGATTACACGATATGTGTAAAGCCTTATAGATGGTTGGATTTCTTACACCAATAACTTCTCCAAAACAAAAAGACAGCCAAAGAGAGACATAGCAGTATCTCAGGATGTCTAAGAAGTCAACTCTGTCACCCTGAAGACGGGTGAGGGCCCATCCACTCTCAGGAACCATTTCTGTCGTGAGCTCCTCTGTGAGTGTGCCTGTGGGGGGAAGGGTCAAGGCCAGCATGGGGGTGCACACCTGTTGTCCTGTTACAGGAAGTGGAGGTGAGGAAAATCCTGGCTTTGAGCCCCACCTGGGCTACAGTGTGGTGAAAAACAAGGAAAGGAGAGGGAGGAAAAGGAAGGGAGACTGGAGGGGGAGGGGAGGAAGGAGGGAGGGGGAGGGAGAGTGGGAGAGTGGGGAGGAGAGATGAGGGGAAGGAGAATTTTCATCTTCCAGCTCATTTCACCCTGCCAGCTAGAACAGAGGGGTGTCGGGGCCACGTGTGCCCCAGCAGTGACGTCATTAGCAGGCAAGCCCTCAGGAGCAAGGCGTCCTCACCTCTACATCTGCCTTCAGATTTGTCATCTTTTTCCTTGACCCCCGCTGTCCCGCCTGTCACCTTGGCCAGGCTGCGGTTCCAGCTGTTTGTTCAAATGTTCCAAAGACACGTTTTAGATGTCAGGAGATGCTGCTGAGTGAGGCAGGTGGCCCTGGGCTGGGTGGGTGGGTCTTCTCCCTCCATGGGAGGCCATGGCAATGCCCTCTGCCGCCGGAATGAGACGCCTGAGATAATTCACTTGGACGAGGTTTATTTTGCCACACAGTTTGGTTTGTTTTGAGGATCAAGTGCAAGATGGAGCAGCCCCATTGGTCTGGCCAGGTAGCCTGTCACCGCCAGGATCACGGCAGGGAAGACACTCACCTCACACGGGGAGGGAAAAAAGGGGGCCAGGGTCCCCCAGTCCCATCCAAGCGTGTGTTCCAGTGACCAGAAAAGCTCCACCACCTCCTTCCAGCGGTGGTATCACATGGGTCCTTGTGGGAGACAATCACGATCCAGATGATAGCAAAAGCCAGACCAAAAAACAAAACAAAACAACAAAACAGGAATTTTCCCCAAGACTATACCGTAGGAAGCCTGGCTGAGGTTTTATTGAATCCAGAATGCAACATCAACTGTTAATGTCAACATCAACTGTCTTACGTGGGTGTCCATCTCAGTAGATGAGAGAGAGAGACAGAGAGACAGACAGAGAGACAGACAGAGAGAGAGAGAACATCTTCTATCTCTGTTTCCTCAGTGAACCCTGACTAACATGAGTGCTTGTACTTGCTTAGAAAGACCTCCTAGCCCAGCGGTGGCAGAGGCAGGTGGATCTCTGTAAATTCAAAGCCAGCCTGTCTACAGAGCGAGTTCTAGGACAGTCAAGGCTGTTACACAGAGAAATCCTGTCTTGGGGTCGGGGGGAAGGGAACTTCCTCTTTTGACTTTGCTAAAGTAACATTCTCTCCTCACTTCTTTTCATACCCTTGTTTTCAATAACTCAACACTCACTCATTTGCGGTTTTAATTTACTGTGTGTGTGTGTGTGTGTGTGTGTAAGATCTTGGATCCCCTGGAGTGGGAGTTACAGGTGGCTGTGAGCTACCCAGTGTGAGTTCTGGGAACTGAAGGACTCCTCTGGAAGAGCAGCGTGTGCTTTTAACTGCTGAGCCTTCTCTTCAGCCTCTGCTGAGTTTTTTATTTTTTTATTTTTTTGTATATACATAACATATTAATAAAAACATAACTTCTCAGTCTGGGAAATTTTTTCCCAGATTGAGAAATGCCATTTTGATTTGTAAATTTGGCAAATAAATAAATAAATAAAACAGACTCTTTTCATATGGTTTGTAAACTTGCTTCAAGAAGACTATAAAACAATAGTTGAAAACCACTTTAGAGATTGCAAACATCTTTGGGGTAGTATTTTATTTCTCAGGGACTATTCGGAAGGACAAGATTCATTCAGCATCTTAGAGTGTTTGCTTAGAACAGAAAACAAGACCCGCAGAGACATCTCAGCAAGGAAAAGCACTTGCTGTATAATCCAGACATCTGAGCTGGATTCGCAGAAGCCACTTTGAAAAGGTGGATGTGCTGGTGCACATCTGTACCCCAGCTGGTGCACATCTGTGGTGTGCACAATGCCAACACCTGTGGTGAGACAGGAGATGAGGGAATCTGCCAGAGGCTTGCAAGGCAGCTAGGCTGGAGTTCACAGAACACCAGACACGGAGGAAATCTGCCCCAGCAACACGGAAGAGAAGGCAGGCTCCTGGATGCTTTCTAGAACCTCCATGTGTGCACTGTCACACATGTGCACACCTACACACATAACAGTGAAAATTAAAATTGAAAAAAAGAAAAGAAAACCAGAAATTTAAGAGAATTGCTGTTCTGGCTAGTTTTACATCAACTTGACACAAGCTAGAGTCATCTGAAAGGAGGGAACCCCAACTGAGGAAATGCCTCCATGAGATCTGGCCACCATGGGGTATTTCCTTTTGATGGGGGAGGGCCCATCACATTGTGGATGAGACCATCCCTGGGCTGGTGGTCCTGAGTTCTGTAAGAAGCAGGCTGAGCCAGGCGGTGGTACACACCTTTAATCCCAGCACTTGGGAGGCAGAGGCAGGTGGATCTCTGTGAGTTTGAGGCCAGCCTGGTCTACAGAGCGAGTTCCAGGTCAGAGAAACTATGTCTGCAAAAACCAAAAAAAAAAAAAAAAAAAAAAAAAAAAAAAAAAAAAAAGAAAGAAAGAAAGAAAGAGAGAAAGAGGGAAAGAAGGAAAGCAGGCTAAGCAGGCCATGTTGAACAAGTCAGTCAGCAGCACCCATCCATGGCCTCTGCATCAGTTCCTGCCTCCGGTTCCTGCCCTGACTTCCCTCAGTAAGGGACTATGATTCCAGATGTGTAAGCCACATAAGCTTTTTTCTCCCCAACTTGCTTTTGGTCATGGCGTTTTGTCACAGCAATAATAATCCTAACTGGACAGATGTCTCATAGGTCAAGTACACTGCCCTAATTAAATTCCTTGAAGGGCTCCTATTCTCATCACCGAGCTAGATGGGACTGGGGAAAGAATTTTGTCCATAAGCTTCAGACATCACTGTGCGGTTTATAATCTCTATTTTCTTGTTCTCCAGAATACTAAATCTATGGGTGGAACCAGCTGGGAACTTTACTGTCCATATTTAATTTTTTTTTTTTTGCTTTATGAATCTTAACACATACAACAAAATGTCTTTCAGCAACAACAGACTATAACCCACTGTCTGGTTGGGATCCACAAGCTCTCTATAACCCACTGTCCAGTTGGGATCCACAAGCCCTCTATAACCCACTGTGGTTGGGATCCACAAGCTCTCTATAACCCACTGTCTGGTTGGGATCCACATTGCTCTCTATAACCCACTGTGGTTGGGATCCACAAGCCCTCTATAACTCACTGTGGTTGGGATCCACACACTCTCTATAACCCACTGTCCAGTTGGGATCCACAAGCCCTCAATAACCCACTGTGGTTGGGATCCACAAGCTCTCTATAACCCACTGTCTGGTTGGGATCCACATTGCTCTCTATAACCCACTGTGGTTGGGATCCACATGCTCTCTATAACTCACTGTGGTTGGGATCCACACACTCTCTATAACCCACTGTCCAGTTGGGATCCACAAGCCCTCTATAACCCACTGTGGTTGGGATCCACAAGCTCTCTATAACCCACTGTCTGGTTGGGATCCACAAGCTCTCTATAACCCACTGTCTGGTTGGGATCCACATGCTCTCTATAACTCACTGTGGTTGGGATCCACACACTCTCTATAACCCACTGTCTGGTTGGGATCCACATTGCTCTCTATAACTCACTGTGGTTGGGATCCACACACTCTCTATAACCCACTGTGGTTGGGATCCACAAGCTCTCTATAACCCACTGTGGATGGGATCCACACGCTCTCTATAACTCACTGTGGTTGGGATCCACACACTCTCTATAACTCACTGTGGTTGGGATCCACAAGCCCTCAATAACCCACTGTGGTTGGGATCCACAAGCTCTCTATAACCCACTGTGGTTGGGATCCACAAGCCCTCAATAACCCACTGTGGTTGGGATCCACAAGCTCTCTATAACCCACTGTGGTTGGGATCCACAAGCCCTCAATAACCCACTGTCCAGTTGGGATCCACAAGCTCTCTATAACCCACTGTCTGGTTGGGATCCACAAGCTCTCTATAACCCACTGTGGTTGGGATCCACAAGCTCTCTATAACCCACTGTCCAGTTGGGATCCACAAGCTCTCTATAACCCACTGTGGTTGGGATCCACAAGCTCTCTATAAACCACTGTGGTTTGAGGTGTGGTCTGCTCCCCATGTGAATTTCGCTGTCTTCAAGGTCCTTTGAAGACTGTGAATACTTAAACATTTGAACTAGTCTTCTCCACATCACAGAGTCCAAATAGGAGTCAAAATGGGTGAGAAACGTCTCTCGCAGGCTCAGACATTTGACCACTTGGTCCAGTTGATGGTGCTTTTGGGGAGCGGAGCAGTGTTGCCGAGGGAGTACATCCCTGTGGCAGGTTCTGTGAGTTCGTGGCTGCACCCCACTTCCAGTCGCTCTCTACTCGGTGCTTGTGGCTGAGGACTGTGCTCTCAGCGTCCTGCTCCAGCTGCCACAGCTCCCTGCAATGGTGGACTCTTATCCCTCCGGAACTGTAAGCCAACATAAACTCTTCTGTAAGTTGGTCATGGTGCTTTATCACAGCAACAAAAAAGGAGCCAGTCCAGAACCTAACTTTCCCACCATACCAAGCAAGGCAGCATACAGAGCTTACAATGACTTACAGCAAGTGCAGAGCAATTCAAAGTTAATCTTTCTCATCAGGTATACATTCTCCACTAAACTAATGGGTCAGGTCAAGCAAATTCACAGACCGTAAGAATTGAAAAAGAGTCAAATGTAAGCTGGACATGGTGGCGCACACCTCTAATGCCAGCACTCAGGAAGCAGAAGCAGGCAGATCTCTGTGAGTTCGAGGCCAGCCAGGTCTATGTAGTGTGTCACAGGACAAATGCTGTGGAATATTCCATTACACTGTGTGAATATATGTTGCTGTGATTGGTTTATTAAAGAAGCTGACTGACCAATAGCTGAACAGGATAAGGTTAGGCAGGAGAGCCAGGCTAGGCGAATGCTGGGAGGAAGAAGGGCAGAGCCTGGAGTTGCCAGCCAGACTCAGAGGGAGAAGAAGATGAACGTGCCATGCTAATAAAGGTACCACCACGGGGCAGAGTGTAAATAAGGAATATGGGTTAACTTAAAATGTAAGAGCTAGTTAGTAATAAGCTTGAGCTATCGGCTGGCATTTGTAATTAATACAAGCCTCAGTGTGTTTATTTGGGAGCTGCTGCTTCCATCTACAGACAGCCAGATCTACATATTAAGATCCTGTCTCAAAAGAGAGAGAGAGAGAGAGAGAGAGAGAGAGAGAGAGAGAGAGAGAGAGAGAGAGAGAGAGAGAGAGATGGTTCAGTGGTAAGGGCACTGGCTGCTCTTCCAGAGGACCCGGGTTTCATTCCCAGCACCCACATGGCAGCTCACAACTGACTGTAACTCCAGTTAGACAACCCTCACACACACAGACAGACATGCAGGCAAAATACCAATCAATGCACATAAAATAAAAGTCAATAAATAAATCACATTTTTACAAAGAGGAAAGAAAAGGAGCCAAATGTAGTTTGGACCGACTGAACAGAGCGTGTTTGAGAGAAGTGTCAGGCGTGCACGGAGTGAGCACTGTCAGTTTACAGTGGCTTGGCCGGCCATCTCAGTAAGACGTCGTGACGTTCGTGCATGAGGTCGTGTGCACACAAGAGGGAGCAAACCCAGAGCCTTGTGCTTTCGAGGTGAGCACCTCGCAACTGAGTACACTCCTAGCCACTTACTTATATTTCTTTTTTGAGACAAGGTCTCACTAAGTGGCCAGGGCTGGCCTTGAACTTCCAATCCTCCTGCCTGAGCCTCTCAAGTTCTGGAATTATGCCAGGCTCAGTAGTCAGTTTTATCTGCAGTGAAGTTAGTTCACTGAGTACAGCACTATAGGACAGTCTGAAGGAAGTGCTGGAGAGGTGGCTCAGTGGTTAGAGCACCGGCTGCTCTGGCAGAGGCCAGGGTTCAGTTCCCAGCACCCACGGAGTGGCTCACGTCGATCTGTAACTCCAGTTCCAGAGGATCTGACGCCCTCTTCTGGCTTCCTCAGACACTGCATGCAAGCAAGCACTCAGACAGAAAGAAATACAATCTTTTTTAAAAGATGATTTGGAAAAAAAGAGGGAGACTGCATGCATGTAATTTCCAGTACAGTATATGTTAGTAAACTAACCCATAGTATATGCTTACTGTTACAACTGTTCTGTCAGTCTGCTTAACTGATGAATTAAACTTTATCATAAGCATGTACTTAGAGATCAAATTGTAGTGTGTACAGAGTGCCGGACTATCTCGGCTCCCAGGTATCTAGTAGGTGTCCCGGGTCACAGTCCTACCAACGAGGGTCCACTGCTACTATTTCTGTCTTAACTAGCATTTTCCACGATGGAGTTTTTGAAGAAAAGGACTAGACGTGCATCTAAACACCGAGGATCAAATACTCTTGCCAGTCAGAAATAATCCCTGTTTGTGTGCGTAGAGCATCGTATGCTTTCCTGAGAGACGGGGCGTGGTTGACAAGCTAGCCGGTTACTTCTGCATATGATGTGCGTGGGCGGTCGGGCTATAGCTGGACTCTAATGTCTTGACCCTCCTCTTTGGTGTGTAAAACCGTAGCTATCTAACTAATACGTCAGCTCTTGAATGCATTTTTCAGGGTTTGCAATATCCTTGAATAATCCCTCCTCATAGATATTTCTAACTGTGCCTTGACAAATGCAAATTTCCTTTGCCTCATGTCTCTTTTATAGTCTTAGAAGTGTGTGGTATTGTGATGTGCATTCCCTTCTTTAGAAGCTTCAGATGACTATTTTAAGTTTCTCCCACATAAAGAGCTCCTGGCTGATGTTTGTTTGGCTTTTCACTGCCTGTCTTTTCCGGTACAATTTTCCATTGCATCTTGTAGGAGGAGCTGTGCCTCCTCTCTCCCACCTGAGGATGTCGGGTGCTGAAAGGAGTGAGTTCTGCGATATACTTTAGGTGGAGAGAAGAGATTGGGGGTGCAGTTGGTTCGGTGGCAGACATTTGCTTAGCATGGGCAAAGACATGGGCTTGACCCCAGCACTGCAAACAGTGAACCAGGGAATGAATAGAGGAAATAGGAGCATGCTCACTCTGTGTCTAACCCACCTTTTCTATTCAGGGACATTTTAGCAACATTTTCCTATGTTACTTAAGATCTTTACCATCACCTTGCTGTTCCAACCCACATTCCTGGTGTGCACCGAGCAGCGTGCCTAGCTATGTTAGGAAATAAAATTTTTTTGAAGAACACTGACCTAATTCAATGTTGAATCAGTCAAAACCACTAGATTTCTCTGCCCCTGTCGAAACGTGGATGTTCAGGTTTCCTTTCTGTTGCTATGATAAAACACACTGACCAAAACAACATGGGGGGAAAAGGGCTTATCTGGCTTCCACCTTCAGGTCCTAACCTCCCTGGGGGAGTCAGGGCAGGAACTTGAAGCAGAAACTGGAGGGACGCTGCTTGCTGGCTCACTCACGGGTTTGTATTTAGCCAGCTTTCTTGTACAGCCCAGGACCACCTGCCCAGGGAATGGTGCCACCCACAGTGGGCTGTGCTCTCTTAAGATCAAGTAACGATCAAGACAACCCGCACAGATGCTCACAGGCCAATCCAATGAGGGCAGCCATCAGATGAGACCCCCTTCTCAGATGACCCTCAGTTGTGTTGACAGGTGACACCAACCAGGACAATAAAGATGGTGGAGCTTGTGCTTCTCTGCAGATCCCGCTACTGTCAATAGCTTTTCAGATGGTGCTGCAATGCCTCTCCATGTTCTTGTGTTCAGATGACTCCTCTTTTCCGAGTCCAGCCATCCCCATACTGAGAGGTCACCACTCAGAGAAGGTGCTGACCGTCCTATGTCTCTCCACGCCTCACTAATGAGATCCAGATGCTGGTCATACCTGGCAACAGGAGTTGGTCTACACAGGCTTCTGATGACTTGGACTTTGGCTTAATAGCTTCTGCATAAGATAAGCATGCCTTTGTCCATAGTTTCCTCTGTAGATGTAACCAACCGTCTTATTAAATAAGAAACACAGAACCAATGCAAAGAAGAAAGCCAAGAGGTCAGAGCTAAGAGCCTTACCCACCTGCTGCAGCTAGCCTCTTCAGCCAAGAGACCTCTCTGAAAGAGACCTACTTCCTGTCTGTTTGTCTTTATATAGACTTTCTGTTCTGCCTTCTCATTGGTTGTAAACCCAAGCACATGACTGCCTCGTCACTGCCTGTATGTACAGCCCTCCAGGTCTTCTATGGTATTGAGGTTAAAGGCGTGTGTCTCCAATGCTGGCTGTATCCTTGACCATACAGAGATCTACCTAGCTCTGCCTACCAAGTGCTGGGATTAAAGGCGTGTGCCATGAATGCCCAGCTCTGCTATGGCTCTAATAACTCTGACTCCCAGGCAACTTTATTTATTAACATACAATTAAAATCACATTTCAGTACAAATAAAATACCACCATATTCCTCCTCTATACTACTAATGTCAGGATATTAATAGATATTAATAGTTCTGCTGCACCCACATGGTATAAACATTAAAGATAATAAACAAGGTTCTCAGTTTGTGTCCTTGGTAAAATTAGGCTCATTATTATGAACTCTCATACTCACCAGACAAGACTCTTGTGGTTGGTGGATGGAGAGATCTATCCAGTAACTATTACTGAGATTTTGCAAGGTACCCGTGTTAGCTTTCCATCATCATCACAAGATAACTGAGTTCAACTTAAAAGGAGGATGGTTTAAGCCAGGCGGTGGTGGTGGCACACACCTTTAATCCCAGCACTTGGGGGGCAGAGCCAGGCGGATCTCTGTGAGTTCAAGGCCAGCCTGGGTTACAGAGTGAGTTACAGGAAAGGCGCAAAGCTACGCAGAGAAACCCTGTCTAAAAAAAAAAAAAAAAAAAAAAAAAAGGAGGAAGGTTTGCTCTCGGTTTCCAGTCAGCTGGTCCTATCGTTTTGGGGCAGTGTGAGACAGCCTATCAGGGACTATATGGTGAGACAAGGCTGCTCCCTGAATGGTGTCTGGACAGGAGAGAGAAAAAGAGACAGAGACAGACAGACTGACAGAGAGAAAGACATGCAAGAGACGAAGGTCCCAGTACCACTTTCAAGAGCATGCCCAGCCAAGGCCAGCGATGTCCTCGAGAAGAATCATAGGCCTCCTTGGTGGTAGACGTGGTGCTGGCACACCCCCATGTAGCAAATACTCAAACCGCCATACTCCTCACCCACGGCACTGAAAGGCATTGCCAGTGGATCATGGAACTCCTCCATTCCAGGCAGTCATTACTAATCGATCAAAGTGTAGTCATTTCCTCCAAACAGACACACTCCCTCCAAGAGGGAGGGGAGGCTCATTAGACTCAGAAGGTCAACAAAAGTCCCGTGTCTGGGAAGGCTCAAATTTCCAAGGGTCTCCATGGCCCATCCCCAGGCTTGTAGAAGCGGCACTAGAGGGAGAGTGACCGGCCAGGCTGCCCAGAGGAGAGTTCTCAGCTCCATCTATCTGCTCCAGGGACGGAGCTTTGTGAGTCCTCTCCCCTGTGGGGTGTGCTCCCTTAGGAGCCCCTCACCCAGGCTGCTGTTAAGGACCTCAATTAAAACTCCTTGGCTGGGAGCTGGGGGTTTAGCTCAGTGGTAGAGCTCTTGCCTAGCAAGCACAAGGCCCTGGGTTCGATCCTCAGCTCCAGAAAAAAACAAACAAACAAACAAAAAACCCTCCTTGGCTCACCAAGTCGCGGACTTTGGCGAAGTCTGGTGTGTGTGTGTGTGTGTGTGTGTGTGTGTGTGTGTGTGTGTGTGTGTGTGTTGCGTCTCCCCAAGAGTTCTCTCACACAGTACAGGGTGACTATTAAAGATGAGATGGAGGAAGGTATGTAAGCATTCCACCAGAGAAGATATGAGAGAATGTCTCAAGATGAAGAATGAGACCGATGTCGCAGCACGTTCACAGAGTCTTCGTCAGAGTCTTAAGGTGTCCTGGTTAGTTTTCTGTTTACTTGAGACGAACTAGAATCAAATAAAAAGAGCAGTATCAGTTGAGAAATCGCTCCCACCAGACTGGCCTGTATGCAAGTGTGGGGGCATTTTTCTGGATCGCTAATTGAAAGGAGGGGGCCCAGTTCACTGTGGGCAGGCGGGCCAGAAAGTGGGCTGAGCAAGCCATGAGGAGCGAGCCAGTAAACGACACTCCTCATGGCCTCTGCTCTCATTCTTGCATACATGTTCCTTAAGTTCCCGCCCCGACTTCTCTCAGTGATGGAGTGTGATCAGGACACATAAAGTGAAATAAACTCTTTTCTCCCCAGGTTACTTTTGGCCATGGTATTCTATCAGAGCCCTAAGATGCCTATATTTAAAACATAATTTTAAAGGCCATATCCAATTATATTTGGAATTTCATCAATAAACGATACGTGGAAACCCATTCTCTTGCTATGTTAATATATAAACGATATTCTCAAAGTTACCTATTGCCCAGTGTCTTAGTCCTGTGTCTATTATAGTGAAGAAACACCTTGTCCAAGATAAATCTTATAAAAGAAAGCATTTAATAGGGCTGGCTTACAGTTTCAGAGGGTGAGTCCATCATCATCATCATTGTGAGAAGTAGACAAGCATGGCATTGGAGACTGAGAGCTTTACACCCTGATCCGCAGACAGCAGAGAACGAGGCGCTGGGCTTGGTGTGGGCTTCTGAAACCCCAAAACCCGCCCACAGCGATAATCCTCCTCTACCAAGGACCCACCGCCTAATCCTCCCCAAACCGTTCACCAACTGTGAACTGAGCGTGTAAATATATGAGCGTAGAGCATTCTCGTTCACAACACCACACACAGTCATCAACAGATGGAGCTCATGAAACTGAAATGCTTCTGTATAGCAAAAGAAATTGTCAGTTGGGTGAAGAGACAGCTTACAGAAGGGGCACTATATCTCACAGAGGTTTAGTACTTAGAATATACAAAGAATTCAAGAGGCTACACACCAGGAAAACAAACAGCCCCATAAAGAGTGGGTTATGGAACTCTACAGTGAGTAGTTTTGTTTTTTTGTTAAGATTTATATTTGTTGGTTAAATGGCGCGCTGCTTGTGGCTGGCAGAAGTTCCCGAGACTCTGCTATGCCGCCAGGTTTACGCTGTTGTGTGGCCCGGTTTACCAGTGCCCGCCCCTATCTGCCAATGCAGGTGGTAAATGTATCCTCCCCTTTGTCCCATGGCTGTAGCCAAGAGAAAAACAAAAAATTAAAATAACAAACCGGGATCAGACTACAATCTCGGGCGTCCCTGAGAGTGGAGAGAGATGCATGAATCTGCTCACGTCACCGTTCCTCATCAAGGGGAGGTGAGGGCTGCGCTGTACTGCAGTTGATCCACCGTTGAGCCCTAGACAGCATTGACCCCCTCGTCCGGAGCGGAAATGTGCCTGCCGTTGCCAGCACAGCCCGAGGACAACCCCCGGGGTGTCCATCGCAGAATGGTGGGCTCACTGTGGTGACAGCAGCAGTAGCTGTGTGGGGGTCCAGTGGAGGCGGAGAGGGAGGCGCGCATGCTCGCGGTCTCATGGATGGGGGAGGAGGCGGCAGGCGGCAGCGGTCACAGCAGGTCCTCAGTGCTCTGTGGTATATCGGAGTCTGAACGGCACCAATGTTGGTTAAACAGTGCTGCTCATGGCTGGCCTCCAACTTGTGATGTTTTCTTCGAGGCAGGAGGATCACGAGGCAGCCACGAGCAGCACCATTTAACCAACAATATTATGTATACAGTGTTCTGCATGCAGGAATGCCTACACACCAGAAGAAGGCACCAGATCTCATGATAGATGGCTGTGAGCCACCATGTGGTTGCTGGGAACTGAACCCAGGTCCTCTGGAAGAGCAGCCAGTGCTCTTAACCTCAGAGCCATCTCTCCACCCGCCCCCCACAGTGAGTTCTTAAGAGGACTACAAATAACTAATAAATATTTGAAAAGGTTTTTCAACAACATTGGCTATCAGGAAAATGCAGGTTATAGCTGCATTGTGAATCCATCTCACCCAAGGCTGAATGGCTGTTGTAAAGAGAAAAAAAAGGTAACAAATGCTGGAGAGGATAAGAAAGGGAATTGTTCAGCCACTGCTGGTGGACGGGCAAACCAGCACAGCCAATATGGAAACCAATGTGGAGGCTTCTGAAAATAGACCTAGTCTACGGCCCAGCGTATCGGTTCCTTTCCTGTTGCTGTGATAAAATGCCATGACCAAAAGCAACTTAAGGAAGAGAGAGTTTGTTTTGCTTTATGGTTCCATCATGGCTAGGCAGGCACGGCATGAGCTGGAACCGGTCACAGTTCATGGGCACACAGGAAGTAGAGAGGGAGAACAGGAAGTGGAGTGACACAATAAACTCTCAAAGCCCACCCCCAGTGACGTCCTTCCTCCAGCAAGGCTCCGCCTCCTGGAGTTTCCGTAAACTTCCCATGTGATGCCACCAGTTGGAAATGAGTGTTCAAATACCTAAGCCTCTGAGGGACAATTCTCATTCAAACTACAATGCCTAGCCGCGCCATGTCCAACGGATCCCATATCCCAGTGCAGAGATGTTTACACATTCATGTCTGTAGCTGTTCTGTCCACAATAGCTGGGAAATGGACCAGATAACAGATGATGCAAAGGGGGTGCATACATATAATGGAATTTTATTTCAACTAGAAGGAAAAATAAAACAATGAAAATTTCAGCAAATTCTGAATTTTTAAAAGAACGGGTAGAAGTGGAAAATATTATACCAAGTGAGAGAGCCCAGTCCCAGTCATGTTCTGTCGCTTCAGGTTTTTAGATTTTTGTGTTTAATTTGGAGTGTTTGTAGAGGTCAAGAAACTGGACAGAACCATGTGGGAGCAAATGGAAGCCGTCTTAGCGGGATGAAGGGACAGCAGAACTCGAGAGCTACAAAAGAAGGCGGGGAAACTCTGGGCTTTAAGTAGCGATGGGAGTGGGAGGGAGGGTTGGGGGGGTCGGATGGGTCAATCAAAACGGACTTATGGAAACTCACTGCTTTGTAAGCTAGTTCAAAAATATGTCGCTGGGGCCAGTGAAATGGCTCAGCAGGTAAAGGCATTGCTGCCAAGCCTGACAGCCTGAGCTTGATCCCCAGGACCTACACACACACACACACACACACACACACACACACACACACACACACACCACTAAATAAATGAAATTTAAGAAATAAAACACGGCCGGGCGGTGGTGGCGCACGCCTTTAATCCCAGCACTTGGGAGGCAGAGCCAGGCGGATCTCTGTGAGTTCGAGGCCAGCCTGGTCTACCAAGTGAGCTCCAGGAAAGGCGCAAAGCTACACAGAGAAACCCTGTCTCGAAAAACCAAAAAAAAAAAAAAAAAAAAGAAAGAAATAAAACACACCGGGCGGCGGCGGCAGCGCACACCTTTAATCCCAGCACTCAGGAGGCAGAGGCAGGTGGATCTCTGTGAGTTTGAGGCCAGCCTGATCTACTGAGCGAGATCCAGGAAAGGCGCAAAGCTACACAGGGAAACCCTGTCTTGAAAAAACCAAAAGAAAAAAAGAAAAGAAAAGAAAAAGAAAGAAAAAACACATATATTTTGGTTAGGGAGGCCTCAGAGCCCCCCCAAGAAACACAGGCAATTGCCATTGCTTTTGGCTGCCTACCAGAACTAGATGGTAAGACACTGGTACTTAAGACCCAGCTAACTTTGTTTGCCAGACATAGAGAAACCAAGCTAGAACTGACCTGGAAAGTTCCTGCTGGCTGGCCTCGATAGTGCAGGCCACTGGTGGAGAGACATCGTCCGTCAGTGGCGGATGCCACTGGTGGAGAGACATTGTCCGTCAGTGGCGGATCCTGGATGTACAGTGTTGGCCTGTCTGTGAGATGCGTCCGTTGGTGCCATGGCGGTGTGGCTCTAAGGGGTAACCAACTGTTTTATGCTTGGTCTCGGGGCCTGCTCCACAGGAGAGAATTCACGCCTGGTATGGTAAACCTAGTCAAAAGACTATGAATGGAGAGGCCATCAGTCCCAGGGGACTGGATTGTCGTTGTTTTGCTGAGGGGAAATGTTGTCAAATGTTTGCATCCATAAATTCATTCTGCTCCCGGCCTCCATCCCAGTAGCTTCCTCTGCAGTGACAGCATGCTGGCCAGAGCGCTAAGAATAAGGGACTTTGAGTGCTCCTCCCTCAAGTGGAATAGCTACATAAACCTCGCACGCCTACCCCTACACCAAGACTTGGGGACTGTCACGGGGGGGGGGGGGGAGAGCTAAGAAACAGAAGACGGACGGAGGGGAGCCATGTGAAATGCTGTCTTCTGGACATGGACGTGACATGGCCGTTACGTTCCTGAACTCACTTCGTTCGTGGCTATACTTATCGGTACAGGCTCAAGCTAGGCATCGTCTCAGCATGGACAGGAGCGGGCTCATGAGGTGCTACCCCAAGCTGAGAAGCCGTAGACAGTTGGTGGCTGCTGGACAGGGGCAGCCATTTTTCTTTAGGGATATGGCCACTGGTGAGTTGTCCACAGTCTGGGGGGAGGATGGCCCACACCCAGAGCATGCGGACAGCACTGACTGAATCCTGGGAATTGTACAAAACAAATAAACAAACAAAAAAGGCAGGGGGCGTGGAGGTGGGCATCTGAAGGGCGCGGGAAGGTGGAGTTGAGTGGATATGGTCAAGATACTTTGTATACATTATAAAACTGTCAAAGGACAAATAAAAATACTCTTAAAAGAAGGACAGGGAGAAAGGAAGAATGAGAGTCGGACACAGAAGGCAGATCTCTTGAGTTCAAGTCCAGCCAGCTCTACAGAGCAAGTTCCAGGACAGCTAAGGTTTTATGGAGACATCTTGTCTCCAAAAAAAAAAAAAGGAAGGAAGGAAGGAAGAAGGAAAAAAAGAAAGAAAGGAAGGAAGAAAGAAAGGAAGAGGGAGAGAAGGGAGGGGGGAGGAAGGAGAGAAAGAGAGAGGGGCTGGGGAGGGAAGGAGGAGAAAGACAAAATAGTAGTTCTAAAATAAGTGGCAGAGGAATTAGCTGCACTGGTAAATGTCAGCAGGTATCAGCGGGCGTGTGTTGACAGACTGTGCCCATGCCCTGCGCTTGGCACTCCTGCCCTCCCTGAATCTCCAGTCACTTCCTCTCCTGGTTCTCCCCACATCTGGTGATGTCCCTCCCTGATCCTGTCATGGGCTTTTCCTCTGCATCCACCCATAATTCCCACAGTTACCCTCCCTGATTCCACCCTGATCCCTCCCCCCACCCCCCATCTCCCACCCCTGCCCTCATCTTAGACAAAGTCATTCACTCCAAAGTCTGGCTTCCAATCTTTCCCCAGGCTTCTGCTATGCATGCCCAGTGTCTCACACCTCAGCATGCTTCCTTCTGAATTCACCTAAAGCCTGGAGAAGACCTTGGGGTGGGGGAGTTCCTGGGGGGATCATTCTCCATGTCGAGGCTGCTAAGCCCGGGTTCAGGGGCAGGTGGGAACCTATCTGTCGCGTTCCTTGTTCTATCTCTAGAACTTTGTGGCGACTAACAAGGGCCAGATGCTAAAACTACCTCCTGAAAGGAAGAGAGAGAAAAGGAAAGGAAGAGAGAGAAAGGACAGGGACAAGGAGCTGACTGAAACCTCAGCTATTTACCAAACCAATGACCTTGAGCAAATAACTCAACCTTCCTGACTCCAACAGCCTCCTTGTCCTCAGCTGCAGATCACGGCATCCTCCCAGGGTCCTGAGGACTGAGCCGGATGACAGCTAAAAGCTTAGTTCAGGGTCTGGCCAGAAATGATGGCCCCTGTGTGACACTGTCATTACCACTGAGAAGGACCATGGAGCCACTGAGGAGCAAGGGACAGGGCAGCCGAGACCTCTCACTCCGCCGCTGCTCCCACGGGCGGCCCTGTGTTTCCCCAGAAGCCCCCCTGGCACCCCAGGGGCTCCCAAGAAAGCACCCGTTTCTCCCCCCTGAGGACTGCGACAGAGTTGCTGGGCGATGGCAGAAACCTCTTCAGCAGATCCTCGGTTTCTGACACACACAAAGGAGCCAGCAGATCCATTAGCACACGCTCAGCGTGTTCTGAACCTCCCGGAACTCAGCCTGAATCACCACCCTTGTCCACAGTGCCTCTTGGCAGTGTCTGAAGATTCTGTCCTCAGCCTCGGGACCGGCTTACTCAGGGGGCGGCAGGAAGCAGGAAGGAGCTTCGCTGCGGACCGAGTGGCCACTGTGTTAAGAACACTCAGTTACACAGATGGAGGGGCTCCAAAGACAGCTGACGGTAGCGCGTGGGACCGCTCAGACTTCAGGGGGAGGCCAGACATTTCAGCCTTAGCTCTAGACGCACCGCGCGTGGTGGGCGGAGGGGCGTGGCAGGTGTCTTGGCTCGGCTGCTGTTAAGAAAGCATCATAGACGAGATGGCTTAAATAAGAGAACTTTTGCCTCCTATTTCTGGAGGCTGAGATGTCGTTGATCAGATCATAGAGCAAATTTAGAATCTGGAGAGGGTCTGCTTCCTGGCTAATGGATGGTGCCTGCTAGCTGTGTTCTCACGCGGCTTCGAGACGGGGTGGTGACGCATGCATGCCTGTAATCCCAGCGCTCGGAGGTTGGAGGAGGAGGATGGTGACTTTGAGTCTAGCTTGGACCACAGTAGCAAGACCCTGTACTCTATTTTGAATATATAATGTCCCATAGGTTCGTGATTTGAATGCTTGGTCCTAAGGGGGGGAGGGGAGGGCTAGATGAACTAAGAAGTTTCTGTGCAGCAGGTTCCAGGGGAGGGTGTATTATCTCTGGTTACTTCTCACTTATGGCCCATCACGACGTGAGCCCAGCTTCTTTGCTGTTTCTTGCCCACTATGATGGACAGAGCCCCGGAAATGGAAACGGAGAGCCAACATTGTTTCTCCCTTGTTTTTGATACGTATTTGGCTGTTGTGATTAAAAAGTAACTAATATTTGAGTGAGTGAGTGAGTGAGTGAGTGAGTGAGTGAGTGAGTGAGTGAGTGAGTGAGTGAGAGATTGCTCTCTGATGTTCTTTATGAGATTAAAAATCCCTTCATGAAGCCGAGAAGTGGTGGCCCATGCCTTTAATCCCAGCACTCAGGAGGCAGAGCCAGGCAGATCTCTCTGAGTTCCAGGCCAGCCTGGTCTACACAGAGCAAGATCCAGGACAGGCACCCAAACTAGACAGAGAAACCCTGTCTTGAAAAAACAAAAACAAACAAAAATTCCCTTCATGAGGGCCCTGGCCCGTCCTATGGTCTCATCCAGTCTTAACCAGGTCTCAAAGCCTCCCCTCCTGATGCCATCACACCAGGGAAGTAGGGTTTGGTCCACAAGTTCAGGGTATGGAGGATATGATGGCTTTCTCGGTTGTCAACTTTACTGCAAGCTGCTGGACACGTCTGTGTGTGTGTGTGTGTGTGTGTGTGTGTGTGTGTGTGTGTGTATGGGGGGGTTCTTGATCAGATTATTTGTAGCACAAAGGCCCGCCCTGAATGTGGGCAGTTCAGAACAAAGAACATGGAAGGAAGACATTTTGCTTTGTTGCCTGCTTTTTTTTTTTTTTTTTTTGTCTTTCTGGCAAGTTCATCTATCCACCGCTGTAGCATTCCTTTGCCAGTATTAGAACCAGCTTCTTCAGACTTCCAGCACAGACTGAAGACCAGCAGCTCTGGGGGATCCTCCAGTGTGAGAGTGGGACTGCTGAGACACCCAGCCTCGTGGACTGAGCAGCCACTGCGTTGTCAGCCTCTCCAGTGTGAGACGGACGTTGTTGAACCATTCAGACCACGTCCGGTGAATCCCACTGTGTGTGTGTGTGTGTGTGTGTGTGTGTGTGTGTGTGTGTGTGTGTTCTACCAGTTCTGTGCCTTCAGAGAACTCTAACTAACATGGGCGGGGGTGGGGGTGGGGTGAAGGAGTGATTTTACAAGTGTTCACTCTGGGCTGGAGAGGTGGCTCAGAGGTTAAGAGCATTGGCTGATCTTCCAGAGGTCCTGAGTTCAAGTCCCAGCAACCACATGGTGGCTCACAACCATCTGTAATGAGATCTGGTGCCCTCTTCTGGTCTGCAGGGACACATGCAAGCAGAACACTGTATACGTAATAAATAAATCTTCAAAAAAAAAAAGTGTTCACTCCATATGTCAGGAAGCAACCTTTCTGACCTAAATACATGGTTTTGATCACAAAGGCCTCCTAGTGAGAGCCAATTACTGCAAAGTAGGGGGCCAGGCCCGGAGCAGGATCACAGGAGTCTGAATTCTGACGGCTGTGTGCGGTTGGAAGTTTCTGTCCCACCAGCAACTCCCAAACACCCAGCAGCTGCTTCCCAAATAACTGACTCGGAGGCTTAATATGATTTATAAATGCTCAGCCAGTAGCTCAGGCTTATTTTTAACTGTTATGCCCAGATCTCAGGGACCCCCAAAAGACCACCACAGAGACCAAATCCCATAGAGCCTTTATTTCAAGCTCTGAGCTTGGTCCCTCTGTCTGTCCAGCACAGTAGTGAGAGCAGAGAGCCCTGAGCTCAGTTGGAGTGGGGTTTTTACCATAGCAGAGTTTGGGGTGAGGGGATTTCCAGGGTTCGGGACCCTGATTGGCTGACATTTGTCTAGGGGTATAGGGAATGTTTGGAATGTCAGGTATATTCCCTCCCCTGGGTGGATCACTGGGTGGTGTCAGGCTTTTCCTGGGTCCAGGTGTTGCCTTCCAGAAGCTGTGTCTGGTCCTCTAAGCCTGTCATGGCAGCTGTGTGGTCCAGCTGTTTTGGGGCCCCTCCATATTAACTAGCTCTTACACTTAGATTAACCCATAATTCTTATCTTTGTTTAGCCACATGGCTTGGTACCATTTCTCAGCACAACATTCTCATCTTGCTTCCTCTCTTCTGGCTGGTGACTCCTGACTCCGCCCTTCCTCTTCCCAGCATCCTTAGTTTGATTGCCCCACCTAACACTTCCTGCCTGGCTACTGGCCAATCAGCAGTTTATTAAACCAAGTCAAGTGACAAATCTTTATAGTGTACAAGAGAATCATTCCACAGCGGCTGTGCGACCTTGGGAGAGTTTAACTTCCTGTGTTTCCATCTTCACAATGCTAATGACATTTCTGAAATGATAAACAGCGCTGGTGGCGGTGCTGGTTACCGGCGGAAAGGTCACAGTCACAGCAGACCCCAGTATCAGTATTCAGAGCTTTATTAGGAGGAGAGGAGAGGAGAGAGGAGAGCCAGGCCTGGAGAGGAAAGAGAGAGAAAGACGGTGGGGTGGGGGAGCGGGAGCAGAGCAGAGAGAAGGAGGGCGGGGTCTGCGTCTGGCTTTTTTAAGGCGCAGATTTTGTGACCATGCTGCGTGCACATAGTCGCCAGTGCCCACTGATGACGTAAGACGCAAGACCCTTTGCTTGACTCCTGGACTGTGCATGTGCGGTCATGCAGCTGGAGTAAGGGCAGAATTCTAACCTAGGACAGGCCTAACACAAATAAACCCCTGTGTCTGCATCACTGAAAAAACTAACTCAGTAACATTAGGAGGAGCCAGTGTAGAGGCTGGAGAGATAGCTCAGTGGTTAAGAGCACTGTCTAATCTTCCAGAGGACCCAGGATCAATTTCCAGCACCTACATGGCAGCTCATGACCACCTATAACTCCAAGGGATCCAACATCTGGCCTCCTTGGGCACCAGGCATTCAGACAGTGCACATATGTGTATTCAGGTTAAACACTCAAACATACAAAAAAAAAAAATCTTAAGAAACTAACCAGCCAATGGCACCAAGTTCTTAATGTTTGTACAAGGGAACTGGAACATCAGTGGACAAAAGGCTTATTCTGTTACCACCGCTTCCTAGTTATTGACCCTGACTGTGGCTCCTTCTGAGCCTCAGATTCATCCTACAAATGAAAGTAGCAATGTGGCTGGGTATGGTGGCCCAGGCTTTTTTAATTCCAGCACTCAGGAGGCAGAGGCAGGCAGATTTCTGTGAGTCTAGGCCAGCCTAGTCTACATATCAAGTTCCAGGACAGCCAGGGCTACACAGTAAGACCCTCTCTCATCACCAAAACCAAAACCAACAACAACCACAAGAAAGTAATACAGCAATAATTGCCTAATTCTCAAAAATTTTTAGATGACTGACAGATGATGTAACCATGAGAAATGGGTTTTGTTTTGTTTTGGTTTGGTTTGGTTTGGTTTGGTTTGGTTTGGTTTTGGTTTTGGAGACAGTGTCTCAGCATATAGTCTGGGCTAACATCAAACTGGCAATCCTCTTGTCTCGGCCTTCTAAGTGCACAAATGTGCACCACTACACCTTGTTGTTTTTGTCTAAATTTTAATCATTTGATTGTATCAATAAAGACTCGGGACCCAGATGCTATCTCAGAGAGGCAGAGAAAGCACCCAGCTGACATCTCTCCTCCGTTGACATCCCAGAAGCCTCCCTCTTCTCTTACATCATCTCAAACAAGCCTCCTCAAACTGAATGTCCCTCCCTTCTACTTCCTGTGCATCTCTCATTCCATCCTCCTGACTCCCTCCCGCTCCCTATGGTTTTTTTTTTCTTGTTTACTTCCTGTCAACTAGTTGCTTGCTTCACCTCTTGACCTATGGTTGACTTTAATCCTGTTTACAATAAGCAGAAAGCTCTTGGATTTAGGTTATGTGCTAGGGCTAAGCCGCACCAAAACTAGAAACAGGTTTTCCCAGTAAATAATGCAATCTTGGATGTTGGTTTTATGCGGTGGCGGCGCTGTGTTTTTCATTAAGCAGCGCTGTTACCGTGCAAGAAAAGCCACGAGGCACAACAAAACCCCCTACGAGAGTTTATTTGGAGAAGGGAGGGGCAGGAAAGGATGTGATCTGGCCTGTTTGAAAGACATGTGCGGAGAGAGAGGAAGAAGGGGGAAGGAGAAGGGGGGAGGAGTCTGTGACCTGCTTTTTATGAATTCCCCCGCATATGCGCGTATGGGTTCACATGGTTACGCCACGCATGTGCATAGATTGTGTGATCACGCTGCATGCAAATTACGCGACCATGCTGCGCAGGGACTGCATAGGACGTAAGGCCCCTTGCTTGGCTGTTGAACAGTGCACGTGCAGTCACACCACAGCACGGGGGTCACGGTGTGATCAGACATACTGTAACACCCCCTGGCACAGCAAGTGAGTGAATGCTCTAGAATGCAAAGGGCAAGGATCAATGTGAAGCTCCTTTGGCATGGAGGGGTAGCCTAAGCCAGGATGAGTCAGGCTCCTTTGGCATGGAGGGGTAGCCTATGCTAGGGTAAGCCAATGTTTCTGGGACTGTTAAGTCTTGTCTCTTACATCATCTCATGTCCTCAAAAGTGTGCATGAGTATACATGAGCATTCATCCCACATGAGTATACATGAGCATTCATCCCACATGAGTATACATGTGCATTCATCCCACATGAGTATACATGTGCATTCATCCCACATGAGTATACATGTGCATTCATCTCACATGAGTATACATGTGCATTCATCCCACATGAGTATACATGAGCATTCATCCCACATGAGTATACATGAGCATTCATCCCACATGAGTATACATGTGCATTCATCCCACATGAGTATACATGTGCATTCATCCCACATGAGTATACATGTGCATTCATCCCACATGAGTATACATGTGCATTCATCCCACATGAGTATACATGTGCATTCATCCCACATGAGTATACATGTGCATTCATCCCACATGAGTATACATGTGCATTCATCCCACATGAGTATACATGAGCATTCATCCCACATGAGTATACATGAGCATTCATCCCACATGAGTATACATGAACATTCATTCCACATGAGTATACATGTGCATTCATTCCACATGAGTATACATGAGCATTCATCCCACATGAGTATACATGTGCATTCATCCCACATGAGTATACATGTGCATTCATTCTACATGAGTATACATGTGCATTCATCTCACATGAGTATACATGAGCATTCATCCCACATGAGTATACATGAGCATTCATCCCACATGAGTATACATGAGCATTCATTCCACATGAGTATACATGTGCATTCATTCTACATGAGTATACATGTGCATTCATCCCACATGAGTATACATGAGCATTCATCCCACATGAGTATACATGTGTATTCATCCCACATGAGTATACATGTGTATTCATCCCACATGAGTATACATGTGCATTCATTCCACATGAGTATACATGAGCATTCATCCCACATGAGTATACATGAGCATTCATTCCGCAGTGAGGGGATGAGCCAACCAAGACAATGGTAGAGATGGTGGGAGCTGAGTAGGTGGAGTGAGAGCATCACAAGTCTGCAGTTTTCTATGGAACACATAAATATGAAGGTAGATGAGGATGTGCAGTTACTGCCTAATGGCATAACTCTTATGGCTGCTCTGTTAGGGTCCAAGCCAGGAATCTCCTTTGGGAATGGATATTTGTACCCTACAGAGGAGGTAACATGAGTGCATACTCTCCATAGTAACCCTGAATGAGGAATTAATCTTCTAAACACCAGAAACCCATTGCCTCAGTTCTAGAGGCTGGAAGACAATGGTGAAAGTGTCACAGAGCTCCTTCTGAGGTCCCTTTCCTTGGCTTGTCTAGGGCTGTCTGCCCATGGGTTGTGGCGGCACACACCTGTAATCCCTGCACTTGCTGGGCTGAGACAAGAGAATCTCCGACTTAAGAACAGCCTGACCTATGCAGTGAGACCCTCTCTTAAAGAGAAGGGATGGAGCTGGAGCCCTTGGGAGAGCGGGCCCTGCACCTCACCTGGGCAAAACAGCAGAGCTGGCCCTGGTGGTGTGGGTGCAGGTGAGCCAGACACAAAAGTGTGAAAGCAGGAGAACTAGCCCTGCTCCTTGCTGACTGCTGCATTGGGTGAGCTGGCCGGGCCGTACCGGAGAGCTCACCCTGGTGGTGTCGGTGAGGAAAAGCTGGCAGGCTGGCCAACCCAACAACCACCCAGGCCCAGAACCAGGGCTATGAGTTAGCCCACCCTGACATCCACTGAGGGACTCCTTTTCCTTGGGGGGTCATTGGCCACCAGTCCACTAGAGCACGGGGAGCAGAAGCAGTGAGCAGGCTTTGGAAGGCCATGGGCATGAGAGACCACTCATTTGCTCGTGCCAGGGGTAAGGTATATAAGAGTTCTTAGGGTTATGGGCCGGAAGGGCTGATTGGTCATGACACAACACTTAATTATCATACGGGCAGGAGGAAAGAGCAGGACTTACGTGCTGAGTCATACAGCGTTTTCAGGGAGCTCTGTGCAGGGTCATCCTCCAAATAAGGTCAGGCGTCTGAGCTTAGAGACTCTCTCCAGATAAGGCTAGTGGAGAGGAGGAAGCCCCACTGATAAAGGGGGTCCTCCATTTTGCACCAAGCTCAGAGAGCTATCCAGACATGGACTGCCACCTTAAATGCAGGGTTCTCCCATACCTCCACCTGTTTTATTTTATCATGGAGAGGTGTCTTCATATGCTTTGAGAGCCTTACAACCTGTATCGGAGGGGTCCCGAGTCTGATAGTGGACCATAACTGGAACGGTGGAAATTCTAGCCATGGTGTAATCTGCCATCAGAGAAATTGTATAAAGCAAGGAGTAAGCATCAGAATAAAAGAGCATAATTAAGGGCTGAGCAAGGAGTAGGAGCCAAGAAAACAAGGGACCTACGTAATTGTTCAATGGGTTGGAATGGTCTCAACAACATTCGATTCATTTACATGAAAGCAGCATTCTTCTCCCAGTACTACGCACGTCCCCACCATGTTCAGCAGTTATTAAATCTAGAGCCCCTTTGCTTTGTACTGCAACTCCCACTGGGAAGGTTATTTTGTCATTGAAGAGACTCAAAGCTGTTTGTGGTTATGTCTAGTAGCCAGGCAAGTTCCTCAAGTCCTAGGGGAGTACCTGTGGGATAATCATTACAGGGGCGCAAACACCTGGAAAGGATGAGTTAAGGCAAGGACTAGTCTCCTTGACAACAGAGAAAGGCAGGGGAGCTAGCACAGGCTGATTTAGTAACGGTGATGTTGGGAGAGCACCCGGGATGGGGTTTAGAAGAGGGCCCCACAAGGCAGAGGGGCAGGTAGGTGTCAACAGAGGGGAGGTCATGGAGCTTTGGTAGAAGGGGGGGAAATTGAAGAATTATATTGCAAGGAGACGTTAATGGGAACAGCTGTAAGTGGGGCCTGAGAAAGTGAAGCAGAAAAGAAACACGGAGAAGCATTAGGGTGGGATGTGGGGGGGCAGCAGGGCAGCAGCATACTGCACACACTGTAGCCGAGGTGGGCCGAGCATTTCTTAGTTACGGTCTCCTGTTTAAAAGTGTTGTTATGGGCTATTGTGGACTAGGAAGCCCGCACCAGCTGTCGGGAAATACGAATATCAGCAGAGGGATGCACAGCATAACCGAAGGCAGATAGTTTTCCCATGACTCCTGCTCTCCATCTTCCATCGCAGGGGTCCTCCACGATGACGGTGAGATGGATATTTAGGTTCTGAAGCAGGCGGCTTCTGTGGGAACTGAGTCCAGTTTTGCAGGGCTAGACGCAGCAGCGGCCATCAGAGTCCTGATCTGCGAGGCAGCCTGCTTCTCCTCTGCAACCCTTTGGTCCACAGGGGCAGCAGAGAAAGAGGTTGGGGGTCACAGAGGTGGAGTTAGGGAAGGCAGGAATAGAAATGGAGTTTTGGCATCTTTGGGTGGGGCAATCCACGGACCTGATCTCCTGGTTCTTGCCCTCATAGGTTTCCTGAAGGGAAAAACACAGTGTTGGGTGTTGGATTGAAAATTAGGGGCTGGGTGGTGGCGGTGGCGGCGGCGGCGGCAGCGGCGGCGGCGGCGCACGCCTTTAATTCCAGCACTCAGAAGGCAGAGGCAGGTGGATCTCTGTGAGTTCCAGGCCAGCCTGGTCTCCAAAGTGAGTTGCAGGAAAGGCACAAAGCTACACAGAGAAATTCTGTCTCAAAAAAAAAAAAAAAAAAAAAAAAAAAATTAGGAGGTTGAACAATGGCAGGACAGGCTTGTAATAAAACAAAGACCGTCATTAAAATAGCAGAGAGGGAGGTTTTGGGGGAGGCACATGGCTCGGGCAGTGGCCACAGGTCATGGAAGTCCTTCCAGGAGATCTTGTTGCTCTGCAAGGGGTGGTCTTTCCTCCGTCTCTTCTGTCCCTGACCAATCAGGGAGAGGTGGGCCATCTTTCTGGCTGGCGGGGTGATGTCAGACATTTCTGGCTGGGACCCAAATCAGCTTTGGTTGGTCCTGTGGAAAAACATAAGCAAAAACCCCTTCCCCCCTATGAGGAGGGGTTTAGGTCCCTTTCATATCCCATCCAGGGGGTCACTCCAACCAGGGTTGCTCCTGGTTTGTGCCAGTGGAGGAAAAAGGAAGGGTATTTGGAATCTTGTAGATATTGAATATATTTAGGGTGGCGAGGGCCATTGCCAATCGTATGCTGAAGGTATAGATGCTTGTTTTTGTCTTTTAAGTTGAGCCTTTAGAGTTTGATATGTTTTTTTATGATTCCTTGACCCCGGGGATTGTAAGGAATTCTCGTGTGGTGGGCACTCTCTCGCTGTGAGCAGAAGGCCTTGAATTGGGAGCTAGTAAAGGTGGGACTATTATCAGTCTTTAAGATTTAGGGCAGGGTATGCGAGCCATACCCTGTAACAGGTGGGGACTGAGGGAAGTTGGGAGAACCTGGCAGCCAGGTCCAGCTTTGATGTGTTAAGTAGGCATCTCAGCCATACTCAGGTTTGAAACAGGTATGTATTAGAGAGAGAAGGTAAAGTTATTATTTTTTTTTTAATTTAAGCAAATTTAAATTAAAATTTTAAATATTGACCAAGATGGAATTTGGTCAGGACCACCATCTGGAAACTCTCCAGCTGTGTGGCCTCAAGTTATGTGTTCTTGGGGCTGATATGGACAAAACCCATTGGCTACCATACTTTCCTATGAGGCTTTGTTGTTGTTTTCTAAGAACTACAGCTCCCAGCATTCCAGGAAGTTACCTGGTCTTTGGGCAGGTGGAGCTTACAGGTTAACTTTGGGTCTAGTATTCCCCCTGAAGTTGTACTCTGGTTCAAATCCTTGACTCTATGATGGGTACCAGTTTACGTTTGGATCTAATAACTACCAGCTTAATGGTATACCTAGATAGGAATGATCATTCAGTTACTGTATGAGTGATGTAAGAGCCAACCGTAATGAGCAGAAAATAGGAGGGCCAAAGGCCCCATGATGGATAATATCTCTTTGTTTTGCATAAAGCAAGCCAAGTGTCCTATCATACTGTAGAACCGTTTTAGTTACCAGATCTACCTGCTGGTAAATCTGAGCCCATTTTTCCTGATATATCAACTGGCATTATAGGTAGATATTTTGTCCCCTGTGTCAGGGAGTTTCCTTTTGACTTAGCCTTTTTCAGCCCGTTATGGGAGCAAGGACGATGTACTCTCTTCTGTAGCTGCTTCCAGCTGAACTGGGGTGTTGACTGTGAGGGCCCAGAAAGGCTGAAAGGCTAGTCAAAGGCTAGGTAATGGGCATTTATCAGAAGCATCTGATTGGCTGGTCCAGGTGAAGGGACCCGGAACAATCACAGCAGTTGGACTGGATATGAATCAGCTTTCAGCAAATCCAGAGTTCAGCAGCTTGTAGTTTGCAGGTGCTCCCTGGGGAGTGTGTCTGTCAGCCAAGTGGAAATCTGCTGAGCTATAGACAAGGGACAGAAGTTAAAGTTCAGGAACTTAAGGAAAACCTTACATTTGGAACCTTTTTGTTTGACCTGTTGACGAGTGGATCTAAGCCTTATGACCTTTTTTGATTTCCTGAAGCTTATATGAATTTAGTTTACCAAAGGAGAGAAAAGTTTTGGATACACTAGCATAACTATTGAAACCAATGAAATACACATTATAGAAAAGGCAGTTAACTGGCGTTTGTAAAACAGCTGAAGTAGCCTGGTGGTGGTGGTGGTGGTGGTGGTGGTGGCGGCGGCGGCGGCGGCGGCGGCGGCGGCGGCGGCGGCGGCGGCGGCGGCAGCAGCAGCAGCAGCGCACACCTTTAATCCCAGCACTCAGGAGGCAGAGGCAGGTGGATCTCTGTGAGTTCGAGGCCAGCCTGGTCTACAGAGCGAGATCCAGGACAGGCACTAAAACTACACAGAAAAACCCTGTCTTGAAAAAAAAAAAAAAACAAAATAAAACAAAAAACAACAAAACAAAACAAAACAAAACAAAACAAAAAACCAGCTGAAGTAGCCTGGTGGTGGTGGTGGTGGTGGTGGTGGTGGTGGTGGTGGTGATGATGGTGCACGCCTTTAATCCCAGCACTCAGGAGGCAGAGGCAGGTGGATCTCTATGAGTTCAAGGCCAGCCTGGTCTACAGAGCGAGATCTAGGACAGGCACTAAAACTACACAGAAAAACCCTGTCTTGAAAAAAACAAAATAAAACAAAAAACAAAAAAACAAAAAACCAGCTGAAGTAGACTCATATCCTTGAGTCCTAGAAAACGTATAACTTTGGGTTAAAATGCATGAACATTTTTTTCTCTATCTAGAGAGCCAGATATAGATTTGACAGAGATGTTTTTAGTTCAGTGAAAAGCACCTTTAAGTCTATACTTAGAGGACAACCAAAGGGAATTTAAAATCTTGAACTTGTGACTATGACAACAGCAGTCAGTGTTTTACCAGAGCTACATTAATAGCTTGTCAGAACTCCATCGGTTAATGTTAAAACTCTGAACTTTTGAAGTCTTAATGTAACAATAGCGTAGTGAGGGAAAGAAAAACCCATTCTTGTATATCTTAAGCCATCTTGTTATACCTTTGCAAACTGTATCCATCCACATACCTCAAAACACTTTCTCAGATCCTCACAACCCAAGGCTCTATGTCCCCAGATCTCTGTAACTTACATCTACACACCTTACGCTCCTTCCTTCATGTTCTCAGACGTTTATACATACCCTAGAACACCTTCTTAGACTCTAACACATTTTCTTCCATCCTCATAACTTAAGCTTTTGTATCCTCAGATCTTACATAAACTTTACACCTTTTGTATTTGGTCATCATAGGAAATCGGTGGTTGATTACTGAGAGCAGTCTTTGCAAAGCGTGTTCCTTTAAATAAGGGGTAGCAAAAAGTTACACTGAGATCTGTTTTGAGAGTTTACCTCCTCTTTTGGAGTCTGGTAGTAAGGTAAACTGTGTCTAGAGCCAGCAGTAGCTCTTAGGAAAGGGAGGCTTGTGACCTGAATTCTATACATGAAGAGAACTAAGAAAGAGCGGAAGCCTTGGGAAAGGAGCTGGGAGCTTGCTGCTGTTAAAGCGACCTATTTATCAAGACTGTATATTATAATAAAATGTTTTGTAAACTCAAAATGGTTCATAGCCTTATAAAATTAAATATTTTTAAAAAGTGTTTCTTAAAATATATCAAGTATTTTTTGTAATTTAAATGTTTTATAAAGTTCCCAAATTTTCTCTTAAAAAGGTTTAAAACCTCTCAGAAATAAAGTACCCTTTTTTTTACTTCAAAAAACAGAGAAAAAAACAGGGTGCAATCATAATCCACACAAGGCAAAAACAAGCTCTAATAGTGCAAACTATTTAGTATTTGATATCTGGCATTTATTTATAAACTTTGTTTTTAGGATAAGACAGGAATCATTGCACAAAAATCCATTTTAATATAAAATACCTTGGAGACCTATTGTTGCCTCCTTGGTAGGCACACTCCATGTGGTCACTGTGAATTAAGATGGCGGTGAAGTCACACGGCAGCCATCTTCTCGAACCCTAGCAAAGATGGTGACCGGTCACGTGGCTGCCTAAGATGGCAACAAGCCACCTGTTGCTCACATCTCAAGATGTTTTCTTTAAGATTACCTGTGCATAGATTTTTAACTACCAACCACATGTTACATATTTTAAGTTAACCTTCTTCAAAGATTTTGTAGATTTTTTAACTGTATCCAATAAAATGAATTTATAAATCTTGAGGTGTGGCATGTTCACATTAACCAAGTCTAATTCTTGGGCTGTTCGGCTTTGCTCTGGGCTTGAGGTGAATCAACCTGACACAGGGAATAAGGACGCTTTTAAACATGCTTGAATCTAGAGAGGGGTGAGCCAGAACCCAACACTGGAGCCAGCTTTCCAATAAAATAGAATAGTATAAAAGAACTCTAATGTTATCCACACCAAAGAGGCATCGAAACTCCCACTGACCTGAATCCAGGGACCAGAGAGCTCAGAGGTATGTTCTGAGGTCCGGCCACAAAAGCAGCCGCATCCTCACTGGCGGCTGGTGGCAGTAGAGACAACAAAAATATCTGACCTATTTTTGCCTCCTTGTCATGTTTAAACATTTATGGACACACCAGAATGCACAGACAGACAAACTTTCTAATGACACAGGCAGACACAGCTTTCTCAAGGAACGGATGTACAAAACTCTCCATGGGAAACACACTTTGTTACGAATTGTATAGATTTTAAACCATGCCCAGTGAGCTGCTCACAAACACCAAGATAAAAGTTTACGGCATAATCTTTTTTTTTTTTTTTTTTTTTGGTTTTTTCGAGACAGGGTTTCTCTGTGTAGCTTTGCGCCTTTCCTGGGACTCACTTGGTAGCCCAGGCTGGCCTCGAACTCACAGAGATCCACCTGGCTCTGCCTCCCGAGTGCTGGGATTAAAGGCGTGCGCCGCCAAATCTTAAGATACAGAGCAGAGTACAAAGAAATCCTAGGGATAAAAGGTTTTTAAGAGGCGGGCAGAACCTCAGAGGTAAAGGGCTTTGGAAATGTAGCAGAGCAAGTTTAGCTGTAAGAAATGTGGGGACCATTTGTTTGGGGCAGTAACAGTTGTCAATGATTTGGGAGGATTTGGAAATCAAGTGCTCCAGTTTGGACCACTGATTTGTACTGAGGCCAAGTGATTATAATAAAATCTGAGTCCTTGGAGGAAGAGACGGAACAAAGCTGAACACCACTGTGCCCGTGGGGCGAGCTTGCAGGCGGGAACTGAGAGAGAGCGTAGTAGGTCTGCAGGCTGGCTTCAAGGCAAGAGAAAACCAGGAGGGAGCAGAAGAGAAAGGAGGTGTCCATGTGGGTGCAGCAGGCGGCAGCGTCGTGCCCACGTGGCAAGACCCCCGAGCAAGACCACCACAGAGCCGATATCCGATGCAAAACACACAGGGGTTTATTGATAGCAAGCAAGCCCGGGTTTGGTCCATGTCCAACACTTGACACAGTGGGTGGAGGAGGATGGCCCTGAGCTCTCAGGGTGAGGGGTTTTTAAAGGGAAAAACCGCAAACAGGGTGGCACAAGCCTTGGCATCATATGATTAGGTGAGGGTGTGTAACCTTTGAATTTACTGGTTGGGGGTTACAGTTAACATTTTGGGGCAGGCCTGGACAAGTCCCAGGCTCTGTCCTTGAGCTGCCATGGGGGCTGGCTGGCCTCGCACATTCACACTGACCCATGCACGTATCTCTAAGTTGGTGAGGGGTCCCAGACAGTAAACATCTGGCTGAACCTTGAGCAGTCAGAGTACGTGCAGAAAGGGAGCTACTGCAAGGACTGTGTCTTTTGTTCACGGCCCTCCCAGAAACTGCTTGCTCAGTCTCAGGAAACTGAAATTGAGGCCTGATCTCTGAGAGAAGACTGAGCAGCCTGTTATGGCGTCTGTTTGGTCCTTTCAGCAGGAGCCAGACAAGCACGCAGACAGACAAGCATGCATGTGCCCACGTGGAGGGTGACACAGGGCAGAGGGAAGGCAGCAGCTGAAGAACCGGATTCTAGAATTCAGAATCAGAGTCACAGACAAATGATCCATGCATACCTTACTGAGGGTTAGATCAGCAGACGCTGCAAGGGAGAACAGGCATGTGCTGGGTGTGCTGCAGCCGGCCTCTCCGGCTCTGACTGCCACATCGCAACAGACGTACGGACGGGGGCATTTACGCAGTTTAGGGTGGGAGAGCAGACAGAAACAAACAGGAAGGGTAGATCTGCTGCAGGTGGGGTGGGTGGGTAGGATTCCAGCGTGGCGAGACCAAACAAAGGCCAGGAGAGCCTAGTGAGTCTTTGGCACCCATGAAAAGACGAAGTGGATACCTTTCCACGAGCCTTGCCAAGGTGTGCCACTAAGAGAACACACCACTGGCAACAGAGTTAGTGCAGGAGGCTTCTTGGGGGAGGGGGAGGACTGCTGGACCTGCAGACCCAAAGCGGCAGGATCTCCACAACACAGGGCAACAACAGGATGGCTATCCAAGAAGGGCCCAGTGTGCTGGGGGGCGGGGGTTAGCAGAAGTCAGAGGCCTGGAGCCAGACCAAGGGCTCATTGCAATGAACACTTACAAATCAAGATGTATAGAGCCGGGCGGCGCTGGCGCACGCCTTTAATCCCAGCACTCAGGAGGCAGAGGCAGGTGGATCTCTGTGAGTTCGAGGCCAGCCTGGTCTACAGAGAGAGAGTTCCAGGCCAGGCTCCAAAGCTACACAGCAAAACCCTGTCTTGAAAAACCAAGAGAGAGAGGGGGGGGGGAGAGAGAGAGAGAGAGAGAGAGAGAGAGAGAGAGAGAGAGAGAGAGAGAGAGAGAGAGAGAGAGAAGGAGGAGGAGGAGGAGGAGGAGGATGAGGAGGAGGAGGAGGAGAAGGAGAAGAAGAAGAGTAGAGATAAGAGAAAACGTTGTCTTCTCATCACTTTTGCTTTGTTTGGTTTTTTGTTTTTGTTTTTTTTTTCAAGACAGGATTTCTCTGTGTCCCCCTGGCTGTCCTGGAACTCAACTCTGTAGACCAGGCTGGCCTTGAGTTCAGAGATCCGCCTGCCTTTGCCTCCCGAGTGCTGCTATCAAAGGCATGCGCCACTTCGCCCGGCCACTTTCATTTCTGTAAGGATGCTAGTCACACCAGGGTAAGGTCTATGCTATGAGCTTGTTTTAACTTAACTACCTTGTTAAAGACCCACACTCCAAATGCAGTCACATTCTGAGATGCTGTGGAGTGAGATGCACTTTGGGACCCCAGGGGACACACTCAGTCCATGACAAAAGGACACCATTTCAGGAGAGCAAACCCACGTGCAGAGGTAGACATCAATGGGGTCGTCAAAGGCTGCAGAAAGGAAGCCCTGGAAGTTTCTCTGTGCTCCAATCCAGCACCCTGCTCTGGGGACCAGGGACACAGCTGTGGGTGGTCTGGCCGTGCCAGGCCTTGGCTTCCTGGTGCTTGACTTTGCCGTCAGGCTCACAACACACTCGGAAAGAAACCGACACAACCTTGACACCCGCTGTTCCCATTTAAAGCAGTACTTTTTCAACACCAGACTTCTGGTTCCTGAACGAACTCCACATCGGAAAGACCTTGTCCTCGTCTGCATGTGACAGGAGTCATAGCCAAGTGGCCCTGTGGGGCATCATGTTGCCTCCAGCTTCCCAGCACAGACAGACTAGGCAAAGGAAAACTTCTAATTCATGATTTAGTCCAACCTCTGATAGCCATCAGCTCTCACCTAGGGAACTGGATGGACCCCGAGTCCACTAAGGTTCTAATATTTTGCTCTCATAAGACCTAGAATGAATGATTTAGGCAGTGAATGTTTTGCTCATTCCTTCTCTTACATGACAAACACATCTTTCTCAGTGCCTGTCATGTGCTGGAGCTCAGGGGAGGGGCAGAGATCAGAGGATCCCGTGTAGAGGACAGAGGCTTCAGATGACCCTTTCAGATAGGGTAAGCTTTTGAGGGGAAAGGCGTTCCGGCAGGAAGGGCATGAACAAAGGCCAGGAAACGGGAAGACAAACCATATTTAGGGTATACAAGGAGCTGCCGTCTCACAGGATGGCAGAAAGGGCTGTGTCAGACCAGAGGGGCGGCCATCTCCATGTGTAGGTTAGAATCATTCTGCCAGGGAGGGAGAGCTCCACGCCCCCCCTCTGCGTCTGCTTGAGGTAAAAGAAAGGGATGGAAGAATCAAACAGGGGTGTGTGTGTGTGTGTGTGTGTGTGTGTGTGTGTGTGTGTGTGTGTGTGTAGGTGGCAGAGAGATCTTCCTTCCGGGGAAAGGATGCCGAGAGAGAGAGAGAAAGCAAGCTCCAATGATTGCGGCTGCTCTGCTGAACAAGCACACTGTGGGGAGAGTGAGTGACTGGAGCTCTTGATTCAGCTGGTGCGGTGGGCGGTCGGATTTGCATGTCAGAGTGGGCGCAGTGACTTGGCTGAGGCCTATTTCTGAGCATCTAAATCAGCCACCCGATGAATGATTTTGTTTGTATGCCATTCGCAGGGTAAGGCTCAGTGCTTAGGCCGATACTTCCGTTCAAGTGAGGGTAAGGGAGGCAACAGAAGCTGGTGCTGTACCTTGTGGCGGCCGGTAGGATTGGAGTTAGCGCCTGTTGCAAGATCCCTGAAATTCAATTGTAAGTGAACACCATGGCCTTCCCAAGGAGAGGGTCTGTGGCTGCCGTCTCCACGTCCAGAGGACACTGTCTCCTGACAGCTGATCACTGCAGCCATCACGGGGACTCCTGCCCAGAACTGTCAGTCAGACACCAACATGTGTGAGATTCAATGAGTGAGCATCAAGGAAAGAGCAAAAGGAAGCTTTAGAAAGCCGCTTCCCTTCTGAAATACAAAGAGAAAGTCGGGAGTTTGCTGCCATGTGCCAATAAAAGAGGCTGCCTCTCCAGAAATCCCGATGGCATTCGGATGCACAGGAGGTCCAAAACACCACTTGAACTATGTTCTTTTCTAAAACTGCATGTGCCTGTGAATACTCAGCCAGATCAAAAGAGACTTAAAGACATACCAAATAAATACGAGCTTAGATCTCTTGCTGGAGAAGAAAAGGTGCCGTCAAGAGTATGACCAGGGTGGGGAGGGGCCTGGGTGGGTAAAGTGCAAGAGTGAGGACCCGAGTTCAGGTCCCCCGAGCCCATTCCAATGCCAGTGGGGAGTGTCAGCCGACCTAGAACTCCAACCCTAGAAGGCAGAGGCAGGGCATTCTCAGGACAAGCTGGCTAGCCAGACTCACCATATTGCCTCTGGGTTCTCCTGAGAGACCCTGCCTCCAGGAAACATGGGGAGGAGCAATTAATGATGATTCTCAAAATCAACCTTGGGCCTCCACCCATGCACCCACACGCGTGTGCATACATACGGCATACCGTATGCGCACCACATGGACATGTGAAAATGGTGTAAAGAACAAGAAGTCATTGGACAAGGGGCCCTTATCAGACCCATTTGACACTACACGGACAGATAAGAGCCAGTGCCGGTAAGGATGTCCACACCACAGACAGCCAGGAGCTCAGACACTGCTCGGACATCAGCCGGGTTACCTGTGGGGCGGTTTGGGGGTGGGGTGATGGAGTGAAGCAGGCCGCCCTCCCCGATGTAGGAGGGAGAAGTGTGACCTCAGCTTCCCGGGGCCCCAGCTTGCAGAGCGCACACCCTGTCCACTCGGTTGGTCCGGTGACTCCTGTCTACTCCGTTTCCCTGGAGAACCAGGCGAATGTGCCATGATGCGTGAAATAATAGCTCACGCTAGTAACTATGGGAGCGGGTAGTGTTGGGTATCTTATCACTGCGCTATAAACATGACCAGCAGCATCTTCTTAGCCCCACATCTCAAGACACTCATGGGCTTTTTTAAAAACTCTGATCCCACATACAGCATACATACAAACATGCACATATGCATACTCAACACATACATACACACATACAATATGCACACACATACTGACACACACACATACACACATACAATATGCACACACATACTGACACACAACACACAGCACACACATACACACACAGTATGCACACACATACTGACACACACATACACATATACACATGTACATATACACACAAAGAGTCTACAGACACACACATGGACCCACCCACGCGCACATACAATGTGAACACATGCACGCAGGCAGAGTCACATGTGCACACACATACACAGACTCACACATATACATATTTATGCATACAAGAATGTATACATGCATTTGTACATACAGAAACTCACACATACACAAATGCACACATACACTTGCACGCATACAAACAGACCCATGCATACCCTAATGCACACACTCAGAGAAACCCACAGATGCACACATAACATATGCATGCATGCATACACACATTTGCATACATATGGTCAAGTTTGAGGCGGTTCCAGGCCTATTGGCAGGAAACAGGATATGCACTGTGAATTTCTGCCTCCTGTTCCCAGAGCCCCTGGGACTCTGAGGTTACACTCGGTCATGCTCCTCGCCAAGTCCGCTGGGTTGTGTCCCGAGGGAAGAGGCCTGAGTGCGTGTGTGTGTGTGTGTGTGTGTGTGTGTAAGGGGCAGCTTCCCAGGGCACCAGTCAGAGGAGCATGAAGCTTCCATGACCGCCTGTCCTCTGGTCACGGAGGACCAGGCGGTGCTGGGGAGACCCAGCCGCAGTCCTGCAGGGCGCCACCCCCGGCCCACAGCAGACCACCAGGAGATTCCCCAACGCCCCAGCAAGGCTGCTGTGTCCCTTGGCGGCCAGCTCAGACCCGGGTGAGCGGGAAGCCGGAGCCAGTCAGCCCGGCCCTGCTGTCGAGCTGCAAACATGTCAGCCTGATCAACAGGCTCCTCCCCGACGCCGCCGGCGGAACAGTGACACCCCCCCACACCCCCACACACCCCCGGCACAAGACTCCAGCGTCCTCCTGTGACAAACTTCCCACAGGCGCGCACAGAGGCGACAGCCCTCATTCAGGGACTGTGCGCCCCTTCTAGGCTCTTGACTCCGTGTGACTTTAGGTCATTGCCTGGCCTCTGTGGCCTCAGTTTCCCCATCGGAAACATGAGAGCTGCCTCGGTGGATTACTGAGAATGTCAAAGCAACAGGTTTCAAAGTCCCCACGTAGCCCCCCAAAATGTGTGTTGGGTTCAAATTCCCGACAGGGAGGCCATCGAGGGTAGAAGCTGAATTGACTATCGCCTCCGAGAGCTGGAGCTTCCTCGGGTATTTGAGTTCTAATACAGCCGTGAGAGGAGCCCTTGGGGTGGGCCCCTGACACAGTGAGCTTTACAGGAATAGGCAGGCCAGAGCTGTAACACCCAGAGTCACCCCCAGGCTCTTCAGAGTCGCCCCATAGCGGGGAGCACCTCACCAAACGGAGCCACCTGATCTTAAACTTCCCAACCTTCCAACCCGTGTGCTAAAGGATGTTGTTTTCTCTGTAAATTACTCAGCCCGTGGCATTCGGTCACAGGAAAGGATCAGTGGCCATCGGGATTATTGTTGAAGGAATGCCTGCTCCCCACAAAGCTTTCCTGTAGATATAGAATGAGGGAAAGAGGGGACGTATCTTTCTATGTGGGGACTGTGTCTTTTAGAGCACACACGCAGGCCCCCAAGGCACTGTTTCTGTATGTGAGGTGGGGGGGGGGGACGACACTTTACTGAGCATCTGGCATGTCTGGTTCTACCAACAATTCCTCCCATGGTCAGTTTATTCCCATTTTAAGGTAAGAAAACTTCAACGTACCTCGCCAAGGTCACTGGCCCACCAATGGCAAAGCTGGGATTCAAACTCAGATCTCCATGTGGTACCCATGCTGTCCCAATTCCACAATGCTGTAAGAGTCAGGTGGTCACCAGCAGGGGCTCCTGACAAGCTCCTGTTTTTCCAGTTAGCGATCCATGTTCATATTTCTAGGCAAAATCTGGCTGTAGAGGTAAGTCGTACAGTCACCACATTCTTCTGTGACTGTTAGTAAGAAATGCTAGTATATGCTTTAATGCGTTAATCTTTACTGAGCAACAAGTCCCTAGGGAATTGTGTGTGTGTGTGTGTGTTTTTTTTTTTTTTTTTTTTTTTGGTTTTCCAAGACGGTTTCTCTGTGTAGCTTTGCGCCTTTCCTGGAACTCACTTGGTAGCCCAGGCTGGCCTCGAACTCACAGAGATCCGCCTGGCTCTGCTTCCCGAGTGCTGGGATTAAAGGCATGCGCCGCCACCGCCCGGCTTGGGAATTGTGTTTTATTACAACTTAAAACAAAATTTTATTTTAAGTTCTGTGGAGATGTCTTAGCTGCTAAGAGCATTTTCTGCTATTAGAGAGGACCCAGGTTCAGTTCCCAGCACCCAAATGGTGGCTCACAACTGTCTCTAACTCCAGTTCCAGAGATCTGATGCCCTCTTCTGGCTGCTTTGGGCACTGCATGTATGTGGTGCACATACAATCACACAGGTTCACACATACACATATAAATAAAAATAATTGAATAAACCTCAAGTTTTTATTCTATTCTATTGTATAGAAGTTTGTTGAGTTGTATAGACTTCAAGTCCAGTTAAGTTTTATGTGTGACACTTTTATTTATTTGCAAGGGTTTTTTTTATAATAAAGTTTATAAAATTTTAAAAAAGAACTTTTCTTAATGAAAAAATTTAAGAAACATTTATTTACGTAGTGAGGGGAGGGTTTGAAGATACCTTGAGTCAGTCAGTTCTGCTTCCACTCTGCAGGTTCCAGGGTAAATCTCAGCTTGTGGGGCATAATGGCAAAGGCCTTTGTTCACGGAGCCCTCTGGCTGGCCCCTCACACGGTACAGTTTGTAAGGTAAGAAGCAAAGGTGCTCTCTCCTTCTCTAGGGACACCTCTCCTTCCCCACAGGCCTGCTCAATGCCCCCAGATGAGGTCAGAATCCTCACCGTGTCTCTTCTACTGCGTGCTGTGTCCCCCAGAACTCCTCTGTGCAGGGGTCCTGGGTCAAAAACATCAACCCAGCCACAGCAGCACAGGCTTTGCACGAAACGGGAGCCCCGCGAGTGTGGCTGGAATCCTGCCAATCACTATTGCCATGGCCTTTTTTTTTTTTTTTTTAAGACAGGGTCAATGTAGCTCGGACTGCCTTGGAACACACTATGTAGATCCACAGGCTGGCCTCAGACTCACAGAAGCCCACCTATCTCTGCCTCCCACGTGCTGGGATTAAAGGTGTGCGCCTCCACACCTCCACACCAGGCCTTTTTCAAGCTGAGGAGGAAACTGAAAACACCCGTTTCGTTCGAGGAGCCCTTCTCTGAGAACACTCATTTCCAGTTAGAGAAGAAGGGCTTGGAGTGACGGCTCAACATCGAGAGCACACACTGCTCTTCCAGGGGACCAGAGTTCTGTTCCCGGCAACCATCGGGCAATTGACAAGCCACCCACTGCCAGCAACTCTTGCTCCGTGGAGATCCAATTGCTCTGGCTTTGCAGGTACTCACGTGCACACACACACACACACACATGAACACACACACACACACATGAACACACACACAAACACACACACACACCAACACATACATGGACACACACACAATTCAAGGTAATAAAAGTAATTTTTTTAAAGGAGGAGGAGGAGGGAGAGGAGGAGAAGAAACAAAAGAAGAACCCTAGCATGGTGGTGCACACCTTTAGTTCCAGCACTCAGGAAGCAGAGGCAGGTGGATCTCTGTGAGTTCGAGGCCAGCCTGGTCTACATAGAGATTTCCAAGACAGCCAGGACTATACAAAGAAACCCTGTCTCAAAATAAATAAAGAAAAAGGAAAGGAAAGGAAGAGAGCAGTTGGGACAGTGTGATGAAGAAATCCAGAACACACACACACACACACACACACACACACACACACACACCCCTGCGCTCACGAAGGAGCCAGAGCTCACCCTAGGCGCCTGTGCCAGCCAGGCTCCCCTAAAGGAACAGAGCTGACGGGATGATCATAGATCCAAAGGGGATTTATTAGACAGTTTGCAGGGTGTGGTCTGAGCTCTCCACAGGTGCTGTCTCACACCCGAGAGGCTGAGAACCCCGCAGGTGTTCAGTCTGTGGAGCTGGCTGTCTCCGCAGTCACAATCTGGTGCTGGCTGGAGTCCCGCAGGGTTCCTGGGTAGCTGCTGTCTCCAGTCTACGATAGAATCCTGAAAAGGTTGGATTTAGCTCCTGCCAAAGCCACAGAGTAGATGAACTTGTCAGCCAGAGTGAGAGCAGGCGGCTGGGCGGTGGAAGCGCCCACCTTTAATCCCAGCATTTGGGAAGCAGAGGCAAGTGGATCACTGTGAGTTCGAGGCCAGCCTGGGCTACAGAGTGACTTCCAGGGCAGCCAGGGCAATGCAGAGAAACCCTGTCTCTAAAAAAAAAAAAAAGAAAAAGAAAAAAAAAAAACAATGCAAATCACAACATCTACAAGGAACACAAAGCCCAGAATCCACGAGTCATCATCCCGCCGCCCCGCCTGCCCTTGCTGTTCACTGCCTCCTTCCGCTGATATGTATCCCATTCATTTTTCTAAACAGACATTCATAAAGTTGAGGACTTGCGTTGTGCCCTTCACCTCAACACAAGCAAAACAGATTTGTCCTCTTCTGTTCAACTGACTTGTTCTTCCGTTATTCTGGTTTGCATTTCACGGGCCACTCGTGAAGTACTGCATGTCTACCAGATACACAATTTAGACCTTTGGACTTTGGTCATTCCTCCAGGACAACACTGCTCTTGTTAATTTAGTCATCCTGCAGAGTTGGACGCTCGAATTAGCAATGAAGCATTGGCAAGAAGAGGACGCGTAGGATGGGGATTTCAGCGACAGATCTTGGGGGCTGAGGTATAGCTCAGTGACAGAGCACTTGCCTACCATGTGTGAGGTTCTGGGTTCGGTCCTCAGTACAAAAATAAACTAATGAATAAATAAAGAAACAGCAACTTACAACTGAGGCGGGAACGGGGAGGAGAAATGATGAAGGACTATGTTACTATGCTAACATACCTAAGATAAGAAGCACCATATAGGTGGGCAGTGGTGGTACGCGCCTTTGATCCCAGCACTTGGGAAGTAGAAGCAGATGGATCTCTGAGTTCAAGGCCAGCTTAGTCTACAGAGTGAGTTCTAGGATAGCCAGAGCTGCACAAAAATTTTAAAAAGGAAAAGAAAAGAAGCATATAAAGAGAGTAGAGTCCTTAGGCTCGTAGCTCTAGAGGTTGCGGCCCATGGATACACATAAGATAAAACATTAAAAAGGAGGCCGGGCGTTGGTGGCGCACGCCTTTAATCCCAGCACTCGGGAGGCAGAGCCAGGCGGATCTCTGTGAGTTCGAGGCCAGCCTGGGCTACCAAGTGAGCTCCAGGAAAGGCGCAAAGCTACACAGAGAAACCCTGTCTCGAAAAACCAAAAAAAAAAAAAAAAAAAAAAAAAAAACATTAAAAAGGGGTGGGAGGACCATTCACTGTATCACCAGGAAGGGATGAGAATCAGATGATCTGACTCCCACAGTTCCCTTTGGAGGGCATGCCTCCAAAAACCTAGAGATCCCCCACTTCACCTCTCAAAGGTTCCACCTCCTCTCTCCAATAGCAACAAGAGGTCGGGGTGACCCAGTCTTCAACACATGGGCCCAGGCAATACATGCCAGAGTCAAGCTGCCACGGGCCCATGGGCAGCTATGGTCTTACCCCATCGCAGGGATGCATGTATATGACACCTCAGCGCACATGAGTCTGTGGATCCTGTCCTTGGCACTCCCACCCACGTTGTCAACAGCCTTCTGTGTTTCTGTCCAGAGTTCTGGGACTTCTACCCCGGAGGGCAGATGACAGCACTTAAATCTTTTGTGCTTCATCCCCCTTCGTTTTTGTGAGGCTGGCTTAGAGCAAGCTTCCCCTTTGAACGGCTTCCTTGTTGCCCAACTGAGTCCAAATCCTCAGATTTTCTTCCTCACACACAAATCCAACGACTCCCCACTTCCCCATCACGAATGCTGTGCTTACATCCTCCATCTCCAAGACAACCATCCCGGGAGCTTCCTAGAGACTCTCCAAGCATTATGAGGCCCAGGGGACCATGCCACCAATCAGCAGGAGTCTGGAACAGGGATGATAGGCCATTAAGCTCTGGAAGAGCAGCCAATCTGCTTCCCTGTTGAGCCATTTCTCAGGAAGCCTCAGGGTCCTGGGGATCTGCTATTTGTGATGCTGTGGACAGAAAAATAGAGTGTTACACCCTCCCCCTTAGCCCATCAGCCTGCCTGAGCCCACCGAGGCTAGAACTCTGCTTGAAACTGTCTTGGGACTCATCTTCTGAGCCCCGTGAGGCGCACCTGCTGCTTAGCGTGGGTTATTAGGTATCTGAAGCCACATTTTTGCCAGCCGAAGGGGCCCTGACACCAGGCAGGGATCTGGGCACACTCTAGTCATGGCAGTGATGGGCGACTCAGTTACTCTTGTGTCTGTGTGCACAAGAAGCTGAGACAAGTGACGATGGGAAGAGCCACCTTTGTTCTGAGGGCACGAAACCCACTGAAAGAATAAAGCCACTTTTCAAAAGATTATAGAATTCTAAACATTTTTCACTATTTGGAACTTGTCCCCTCCCACTATGACGCATGCTGGACAAACACTCTACAACTGAGCTGCATCCCCATTTTTTTTTTTTTTATGTTGAGACAGAGCCTTTACTAAGGTGCCCAGGCTGACCTTGAACTTACAATCCTCCTGCCTCAGCCTCCCTGGTAGCTGATATTATAGGTCTGTACCATGAGACCCTGCTTGTATACTCTTTAAGAAATTGTTTGATTTTCTTAACTCTCTTTGATATTGCAGGTCTGGGTAGAGGCATCCTTGGGTTGAAGAGCAATCGTCTGTGTTATAGACTGATCTAGAATGTTCCTCTAAAGTCAAAAAGCCTTGGTTGCAGCCAGGCAGTGGTAGTACATGCCTTTAATCCCAGCACATGGGAGGCAGAGACAGGTGAATCTCTGTGAGTTTGAGACTAGCCTGGTCTACAGAGTGAGATCCAGAATTGCCAGGACTGTTACACAGAGAAATCCTGTCTTAAAAACAAAACAAAACAACCCTTGGTTGCAGCCTATGATGAAAACTGGGGTCTAACAGAGTGAAGTTAGGTCACTGGGAGCTAGAAAGGGATCACGGGACTCCAGCCCCTGATCTTCTCCCTCGCCGCTTCCAGAACTACACGCCCCAAAGCTCTGCTGTCCCAAAGGTCCTTACTGTGGTGTCCCGTCTCTTCACAGGCCCAGGGAAACAGGCTAAGTGACCGTGCACTGAGAGCCCTGAACCGGTGACTGAAATCGGCCTTCCTTCCCCTTAAGCTGGCTTTCTCTAGTGTTGTGTCACAGTGATGGAAAGCTGCCTGGCGTGGGCTGCTGTCCCTGGTGGGAGCCGTCAGCTCTTGGCTGTCACTGCTTAGAAGTTACTTAAAACTCCTTCTGGCCTCATTTTGCAGATCTCATCATTTGTTCCACTATAATTTCCTATTATTTTCCTTTGGCACAAAAAAAAAATAGAATGTTCATTCATCGTATGTTTACTGAAAAATGATCGTTCCTGACTGGGGAGGTACCTCAGTTGGTAGAGGGCTCTCTTAGCCCTGGGCTCAGTCTCCAGCATTTCATAAAACTGGGTGTGGTGGTACATGCCTGCAACCCCAAATCATGACACAGAGACTTATTATTACTTATGAATGTTCAGCTTTAGCTTAGGCTCATTGCTAGCTAATTTTTTTTTTCTTTAACTTAAATTAATCCATTTCTATTAATCTACGTGCTTCCCTGAGGCTTGTTCATCTCATCTTCATACTGTCCATCCTGCTTCCCTGCTTCCTCCGTGTCTGGTGGGCTGATCCCCAGCTGGCTGGCTGGGTGGTTCCCCTTTTCTCTCTGTCCACCAGCCCCTCCTATCCCTCCTATCCCCCTCTGTCTAGCTATTGGCTGGTCAGCTTTTTATTAGACCAATCAGGTGTCTTAGGCAGGCAAGGTGAACCAGCAACACATGGTTACATAGTTTAAACAAATGCAGCATAAACAAATGTAACACATCTCTACATAGTTAAACAAGTATTCTGGGGATCCCACAACATCCCAGCACTCTAGAGCTGGGGGCCAAAGGATCAAGGTACAAATGGAACTCAAGACTAGCTTGGGTTATAAGAAACCAAGTCACTGGGTGGTGAGGGTGCATACCTTTAATCCCAGCACTCGGGAGGCAGAGGCAGGTGGATCTCTGTGAGTTTGAGGCCAGCTTGGTCTACAAAGTGAGTTCCAGGACAGGCTCCAAAGCTACAGAGAAATCCTGTCTTGAAAACGAACAAACAAACAACAACAAAAACCAAGAGACCAGCCGGGCGGTGGTGGTCACACACCTTTAATCCCAGCACTCGGGAGGCAGAGCCAGGCGGATCTCTGTGAGTTCGAGGCCAGCCTGGGCTACCAAGTGAGTTCCAGGAAAGGTGCAAAGCTACACAGAGAAACCCTGTCTCGAAAAACCAAAAAAAAAAAAAAAAAAAAAAAAAAAAAAAAAAAAAAAAAAAAGAGAGAGAGAGAGAGAGAGAGAGAGAGGGAGGGAGGGAGGGAGGGAGGGAGAGAGAGAGAGAGAGAGAGAGGGACACCATGTCAAAACAAGACAAGACAAACTAAAGGAAACACCTGCTGGGCTGCCGGGGTAGCTGAGTGTGCTAGCAGTAAACGAAGTCGTAAATGCAGCCGCTGCCCTGGGGACATTCCTCCTAACTGTGTTCCCGACACTGGTGGGTTATACGGCATGGATAAGGAAACCCAAAAAGGCCTCCCAGAGCCGAATCGGGCACGCAGCATGTGACTCGAGTCCTGGAAGGAAAGTTAGCAAGCCCTTCCTTAGGTAAGGACTAGGTGAACCTGTGTGAGACTTAGGGACAGTTTGTGCCCAGGTGGGGAGGCATGGAAGAGCCTGGAGTATACTGAGAAAGGCAGACAGTCCTATTGTGTCGGCGGTGAGGTGGAATGGGTGTGTGTGTGTGTGTGTGTGTGTGTGTGTGTGTGTGTGTGTGTGTGTATGTGTGTATGTGTGTGTGTATGTATGTATATGTGTGTATATATGTATATGTATGTATACGTGTGTGTATGTATATGTGTGTGTATATATTTGTATGTGTGTTGGAGCGAGAAAATAATGAAACTGGAGAGGTGATAAATAATCTTTATGGTATTTCTCACTTATATTGTCTGCCATAGATAAGGGGAACCCAGTTAGGTGTTCACTCGTGAAAATCAAACAGGAGCTGCTGTTGGTGAGGAAAATAAGCTTTTTTTTTTTTTATGTATCTGGATGTTTCTGTCTGCATTTAAGTCTGTTCCTGTGCATACGGTGCCTGTGGAGGCCAGAAGAGGGCATCTGATAGCCTTGGACTGGGGTTACAAACAGTCCTGAGCAGCTGTGTGGGCGCTGGGAATCGAACCCAGCTCCTCTGGAAGAGCAGCCAGTGAGCCTAACTGCTGAACCGACTCTCCAGCCCCTTCTCTGATTTTTGATGTCTGGTCTAGAGAAGACTTATAAAGTTCCTGAGAGAGGCATAACTGGACCTTTAGAGAAAAACAGAGCTAACAGACCTGGTGCCTTGAAAGGAACGTCTTCTCCCTCCAGCAAGGTTCCATGAGCCTTATCAGACTCCACATGTGAGTCAGCCAGTGTCCCACTTACTGGCCTCAACTACTGTATTTCAAGATATGTATAAACTTGAGTTTACCTTGAGAGCTGAAGCTGTGGCCAGGCTAGCCCTAACAACAGCACAGAGCTGAAGCTGTGGCCAGGCTAGCCCTAACAGCACAGAGCTGAAGCTGTGGCCAGGCTAGCCCTAACAGCACAGAGCTGAAGCTGTGGCCAGGCTAGCCCTACCAGCGACCGCAGGATGCACAGCTCAGGTTATAACAGTGTTGCAGTCTCCAAGCCCTCACTTTCAACACCTGCACCTCCCTCCTCATTCGCCCATGGGGATCATTAAGCCAGCATCTCCCTAAAGGGCACACAAGTAAAGATATGCCTCAGAGGCCGGGGTGCAGTTCTGCACTAGAGTGTAAGGTCCTGGGTTCAATCCTCAAGACCTCCCCAAACAAGATATACCTCAAATGTCAATTATACTCTCTTTTTTTTCCAGAGGCTTCTACCCTGATGGTGAAGGAGACTCCAACAACTCTGGACCTTGCTCACCAGGCAGTCAATGCCCCTCAGCCATGGAGTGTGTTCACTGTGAAATTACGTCACATCACTCTCCCCTCTGCCTGTACTGTGAACCCAAGAAAGTCATCTCTAGTTCATGAAATAATACTTGGATCATCTTATGTCCATATACAGCAAAGGGTCTGAGATGCAGGAGGGAGGGAGAACGGAGGCCACTCCCAGATGGCGAAGCTCACTTACTGACAAAGGATCCTGGAAAAGGAGATTTTCTTTCCTCTTTGGACAGTGCTGGGGAATCAAACCAAGGACCTTGAGCACAGTAAGCATCCATTCTACCCCTGAGCTCCGTCCCCAGGCGCTGGTTTTATGATGGAGTTTCCATACATGGCTGGGGGGGGGGGTGTCTGACACTTGTGCTTCTGTCTCAGCCTTCTGAGGGCAAGGACCACAGGCATGTGCCAGTCTCTAGCTGGGATTTTGTTCTCTAAGCTATTCTGTGGAGAGGCTACCCTGGCATTTGGACAAATAAGTAAATAATAATGACAGTTTGTAGCATTTTAGCGTCAGTCTCCAACCAAGCGTGGTGCTGGAAAACCAGTGCTAACTTCCGGACTGTGAAGAGCTGCCCTAATTAAGGATATCCTGTAGCTAGTCAAACCTTTCCCCTCCCCTGCATACCTCTCTCCCCCACAGCTGACTCCCTGCACATGACCCCCTCCCGACTGCAAGACACCAATCAGAGTTCAGACTCAGGGCCAAACACCGAGCACTTCTGGGCTCTGGTGCAAGCAAGATTTCTATAAAAAGACATTCAGAAAACAAGGAATAGATTGCCATTTTGCCTTTAATGGAAAAGTGGCCAACAGTTACAGTAAAAAAAAAAAAAAAACAACGTCTAGTCAATCATTGTTTGAATTTTCAGAAATACACATCCACTTGAAAGCCAATAAGGTCATTATAAAAATAAACTCTCAATATGTTTTAAAGGGGAAAGGCCCAGTCTTTGTGGCTGCACAAATGCTTAATAATAATAGTAATGAAAGTCGCCAGTCTGCCTGAGATGGGTCACCCCAGGGCGGAGGGGGCTTTTACTTTGGAGGACAGGGCCTGCCTGAAGCGCCTCTTCAGGTCCTGCATATTGGGGGAGCGAGGCCGGGGGATGATGGAAGCCCTCCTCCGCTCCCCACTGGGACTGTGCACTTTGCTCACTTCTTTGCAGAGATGTTGGAACACGTCACAGACGTCTTCATAGTTTTCACTAGTGGAAATTTCCAGGAAAAGACTGCCCAGCTCATTGGCTAGCTGAAGACCGTCGTGTGTCTGCACCTGCCGGGCATGCAGAAGGTCTCCTTTGTTGCCCACGATGACGACAGGGGCTTTTCCATCAGGGTGGACCTTCCGGATCTGCTGGTAAAGAGGCCGAATGGACTGGTAGCTCTCGTAGTCTGTTATGGAATAGACCAGCAGAAATCCCTCGGCCCACTGCACGCACTTGGACAGAGAATCCACTGTTTGGCTGAGGTTGTCTTGGGCCTGAGAAAGAACAAAATGGGACCTGATCAAAGGAAGCTCAAACGTGACCCTGGAAGGAACACTGGCTGGATGGAAACATCGCTAAACGTTGTCAGGCTCTACCTAGCTTCTGCAAGAGGCTTTTGACAGACAAAGCCTCGGACCAATGCTCATCCTGGATTCCTTTCTGAGCTGGTCTGGACACACCTTCTAACGCCCCTGCTCGACAGGCAGTCTCCAGCGAACTCTGATGACTTGAGAATGATTACAGACCGGAATGGCTTAGTTTTCAGGGAACTAATTCATAACAAACAAAACTCTGGAAACCATCCAACATAAATATCTATTCCCAAGCCCATAAAAAAATATTTTTAGCAGTCAACTTCTTGAGAACGTTACAGAAACGAATTCCTTTCTCTGCACTCTTCCACACGACCTCTCCTCCCTAGAAGGGCTGAGCAATTAATTAAGTTGCATTCCGGACTGATAGCCAAGAGGTTATCTGGTTGCAATTACTGGCTTGGAGAAACAGCCCCTAACATTTTTGGCAGCCCTGGCCAGAAAGCAGGCCCTTTTCCTCCAGAATCCAATCTACTGCTTGCTTCTTTAATGTGGTGCTGGGAATGGAACCTTCGAACCTGAACCTTAGAGCAAGCGCTTACTAACTACTGAGCTACATCCCCACCCGCCCCGCCCCGCCCCCCCCCAGGTCCCCCACCTTCACCTCTGCAAAGTACGCCCCCACCCCCGCCGGCTGTTGTTTTTAAATTGCTCCTCGTCTCTGGAAGTGTTCATACCCGCCTAAGCAGCCCAGGCAATGACGGTCAGCCAGGGCTGCAGAAGAAGCTACTGTTGGGAGTGGGTGTGGGGGGTGGCTCAGCCTGGAACTCGCACACTTGGGAGGCTGAGGCATCAAAGAGTAAATAGTAAATCCAAGCCAGCCCTGCCTGAGCTACGAAGCAAGTGATTGGCCAGCCAGGGCTACAGAGCAAGCCACAATCTTTAAAATAAGCAAAGTAGGGTTTAAGAGCGAACCAGTCCTAATCAATCATGCCTTGGAGGGCATCCAGCATCCCGACCCTCAGCTCACCCGTGACAGACCGCCGATACCTACATTGAAATGCACACTAGACGTGCTGAGACATCTCACTCGGGACCTCGGGGCAATCACCTCAAAGTTAGATGCAGCTGCACCACACACCCTCGTGACAGTCCTTACCTGGATGCCTCCCGGAGTGTCCTGGATCTGCAGGGATAGCTGGTCCCCCTCCACATAAACGAGTCTCGAATACAGTTTGCCTGTACAACGGAAGAGGAGTTTGCATTTGAGTTCCCACGCTCTGACCGGCAAAAGAAAAAGGAGGGGAGAGAGGACAGACGGAACTGGAGCCGGAAAGCCAAGGAGCAAGAAACCATTCTAACCTGTGTTGGGTTCGTAGTCGCCGATGAATCTCTTCGTTAAGAAGCGCACAATCATTGCTGAAAAACGAAGTAAGAACGTCAGCTGAAGAAGTAGGTCAGGGTGGTCGCCCTCACGGGAACGGCGCGCTTTCCCCCGGGTCCCCGGGACAAAGTGGCTTCCCCGCGGAAGGTGACAGACGAGACCGGAGCGACCCTCAGCAGCCGCCAACCCGGTCCAGAGCTCAGGAGTGGACTGCCAGAGAAAACAGGCGGGGGTCTTCCCGCATCCCTGCGGGCCGGCGGGGGGACCCCTGCTGTCGTTGGGCGGCGCGCTCCCTTGCCCCACTCACCGCTTTTGCCCACACGACCGGCGCCTAGCACCGCCAGTTTGATGTCCTTGGGCAGGAGGTAGTCGGAGGATGACTCGGGAATGGGAGCCAGCAGAAAGTGCCCAGACATGGTTGGCGGACGCATGGGCGCGTCCCGCGACCGCGCTGCAGGATAGCCGGCTGGACACGCGGCAACACTGGGCGCCGGGACGCGGCGCCGCCAGCAGAGCTGTCCAGGCTCTCGGGTTTTAAAGAGCTCGGGGAGCGCGGCGGCCGCCTCTAGCGCCTCCTCTTCCCCGCCCCTTCCTGGAGTGGTGGGAGCAGCGCGCGCGCGGGGCACTGTCACCCGCGGGCGTGCGCACCGCCCGGGCTGCCTGACGCGCTCTGCTCGCCCTGTTGCGCGGGTCCCAGCCGGTGGAGTCCTGATGGCACCCGCCCCCGTAGCCGCCAACCTGGGCCACTAGCCTGGAGCGTGAACACGAAGGTGGAACTGGGCCACCAGAAAGGGCAAGAGCTGCAGATGGCTGGATGTTCCTGGGACAGTCGGAAGAAGAGATCCAGTGTTTGCGCCTTTGATTGTCGGAGTGCTGATGGGTGAATCTGAGCTTCAGCACCCTGTAAATTGGGTGTGGTGGCACACGAGCGTAGACAGGCGGGTCGGAAGTTCAAGGTCATCCTTGGTTATGTCTAAGGTTTGAGTTCAAGGCCAGCTTGGCCTACATAAGACCCTGTCTCAAATGTACACACACACACACACACACACACACACACACACACACACACACACAATCTAAAAGGGTACCGAGGAATGACATCACTGTGAAAAAGGCTAGGGCCGGGCAAGGGCCCTTATTTACCAGTTTACTATAAATCAAGGAAATTGCTGCCACTTACCTATCCACTCCCTCAGGGGACAGTTGTTGCTTACAGCTCAGCATCCAAACCGGGGCGGCCCCTGCTCTGCTGGGGCAGAGTGAACTGGCTCCCTCAAACTCGGGGCGCTTGATTCTGGCCTGATTCCCCGTGGTAAATACCAGCCTGTGCGCTTGGCTCCAGGATCTACTTCACTATTCAAACCTTTCCTGGTAAGTACGCGGTGGGATTTAGGTTAGGGGGTGTGAGGAGGAGGAAGTGGGCACAGGAAGTGGACACGCGGCTGGTTCCTGGATGCCGCAGAAGCCTCGCAATCTCCTGCAGTTCCGTGTCATCTGCCCAACCACTAGACAGCCCTACCCTCTTCCACTCCCGCTCCCTATCCCAGTCTTATTGGTTAGCTTGCAGGGCATGGCCAACCACGTGGAACCTAACGGCTGGCTCAGCGCAGCCTTCCCTTCCGTTCGTAATTGAGGCCAGGCTTGAGAAGCTGGATGGAGCTTTCCGAGACCGTAGCTGAGAAACTACGAACCCCGGGAAACGATAGGCTGGCTTGCTCCACCAGACTCACTCAGGTCTGGCAAGGCTGGTCCTCCAAGTGGCGGAGTGAGTGGAAGTGAGCAAGACCTCTCTGGAGGCGGGGTGGCTCCAAGGCAGAAGCCATCACCTCTGGTGCATTCTGTCCGCCAAAGCAAACCACGAGGCCAGCATGAGTCCAAAAGATGGGGAAGTCACGCTCCACCCCTTTAAGGACAGAACAGCAGGCTGTAGTGGGAAGGGACAGCGAACGGGGTCTGATTTGCGGTTGAAATGCTAACGGATGTGCTCCCGTACAGCAAGTCGCCCAAGCCAGGTCCCGTGACTCCTCCTGACCACTCCCGTCACATTACTGGCCAATTGCTCAGTTCCAGGATTTCTTCTGCTCACCTTTCTGGTGTCCCCCTGCCTGCCCCACTCCTCTTCTTTCTCAACTGAAGAACGCAGAATGTTCCTCGTCAGCTAGAATAGATGGCATCTCCATCTTGCTTGCCCTTCTCTTGCAGACACAGAGAAATCACTGCCAGCATCATGGCTTCCATCTTAGCTTCTGAAGACCCCTTCGGTAGCCTCAGTCTCAACTGCCGTTACAGTTGGAGCATTTGTTTGCTGTCCATTTCCACAGGGAAGGAGTCCTACCATGCAACTTTTCCCTCAGGAAGTGGGGATATCTAAAGGGGCAAGAAGGCCCCCAACACACACACACACACACACACACACACACACACACACACACACCATCTGGCTGACCATCTGAATGACTAGGTGGATGATGTATGTTGACTCCACCATATAGAGCCAAAAGTCCTGTTGATGCTCTTGGAAAAAGATGTTCCAAGAGATGCCTGCGATGAACTGCCATAGTTCAGCGGTATGGATTTTAATCTTTTCACAAGGTGGTCATCTTCCACTAACTTTCAGTTTAATCGGAGAGACGTGAAGCAGGGCTTCCCTCCCTAAGTGGAGGAAAATCCTGGACACCAAGACTACGAGACCCGTTTAAGGAGCCATGAGGACGTGCTGCTGTCCGGAGCCTGTTGGGAAGCTCTGTGGAGCCTGGGTTGTTGTCTCTTGGAGTCTCTGGGCCTTTCCTTGAGGGACACGAGGTGATTTCTGTAGCATCAAATCCCCAGCCAAACAGAGACGAAGAGGAGGACCACCTTGCTTTGCCTCTGTAACTGCGAAATTAGACAGTGCTTAGCGTGAGGACATAGCTCCGTGGCAGAGCATTTGCCCAGCACACCCTAGGGCTTGGGTTCTACCCTTAGCGCAGCATATAGCACTCAGGAAATGAAGGCAGCAGGATCCAAAATTCAAGGCTATCCTTGACTCCATAGTAAGTTAGAGGCCATCCTGGCCTACATGAGACCCCGTCTAGAAGAAGAATCATCCACTATATCTTAATAGCAAGAGCAGAAAAGATAAAACAAAGGAGAGGGACCCGAACAGCTGGCAAAGGATGGGATGGCCATGACCGGCCATGACAGCCGTGACCGACGTGGTGATCATGACTCCTCCTGGATAGAGACACCATTCACACCATGAAAAACGGAACACAGAGAACGGCAGTTGAGCAGGCCTAATGACATCGTCACCAACTCCTTAGACAAATGCAGACTGCTCCATCTGCCTTTATTTAAACTTGAGGCCGTCACCTCACTCCATTTACTGTTTTCCACCCCTCAGTTTAGAGCAGGGGTCTCAACCTTCCTAACGCTGCGACCTTTTAGTACAGTTCCTCATGGTGTGGTGACCCCCCAACCATAAAACTGCTTTGTTGCTACTTCATAACTGTAATATTACTACTGCGATGAATTATGATGTAAATATCTGATATGCAGGATATCTGATATGTGAGTCCTGTGAAAGGGCCCTTTGAGAATCACTGGCTTAAAGTCATTCAATGAGGAAGATTCCACAGCCGGTTCTCTGCCTCACCCTGTGGTAATTATGTTTCTGTTTGCATTTACAGTGCACCTTGCTAGGAAGAACTTGAAGTGTCTCCATTCTCCTTGGGAAAGCTCTTCACGTTTACAGATACACAAAATAGGCTGACCCTTTGGCGAAGATAGTGAGCCACCAAGCTGAAGAATTATAAACAGGATCTCTTGAATCAAGGCCGCCTGGGCTCTATTTTGTTTCATACTTATGTCTAGAGTTATGTAAAACTGGTAACGGCTTTAAGCCAATGTAACACAGGCGTGCTGAATGCTTTTTACAAAGATAATAGGAATCCGTGGGCATAAACACCACACAAATCTGTGGGCGTTACAATGAGCGTGAAGGGCAGAATTTGCAAGTAGAAAATATCAGATTGGGCAAGTTATTAACTCTTTACCAGCCAAATGAGAAACTTAAATTCTAGCCCTTCAGTGAGATTTGCCCAAGGGCCTACTCTGGTTCACAAACATTCCCACCCACCATCCATATGTAGGGTCAACCAACCAAGTCCTTGACTACTGATTTTTTTTTTTTTTTTTTTTTTTTTGGTTTTTGGTTTTTGGAGACAGGGTTTCTCTGTGTAGCTTTGCACCTTTCCTGGATCTCGCTCTGTAGACCAGGCTGTGCTTGATTGACTACTGATTTTAAGGGAACTTCGGAGGCTCTACCTATGAGCTTCTCCCCAGAACAGGAATTATGCTTCTGCCCTCTACCAACTCCCTCCATTATTTCAACCTAACAATCAGAATAATTGAAAACCCAGTCTTTGCAGGGTCCTGTGATGGGTGCTAGTACACAACACAAAGGAACAGTTTAATCAGAGAACCGAGTATCCGATGTGCCTCATGCCTTCAGATACCCCTGGAGTGAAAGAATTAACTTAATTAATCAGCTATAAAATACCAATCTCTAGCATTATTCCTTGTTGCTTTGGTTTTGTTTTTGAGACAGGGTCTCACTGTGTAGCCCTGGCTGTCCTGGAACTCACTCTAGCCCAGGCTGGCCTCGATCTCAGAGCTCCGCCTGCCCCTGCCTCCCGAGTGCTGGGACTTAGATGCACGAGCCATGCCCTGTGTGGTCTGCATTCTCAGCAGGTTCACAGGTGACCTTGGTGCCGGCAGCTAGAGAACCAAAGAAAGCAACACTCGGTGGGGCCTGGAGGAGCCTGACGGGCGGCGGCGTCTCAGTGGAGGTGCAGAAGCCCCTGGGAAAGAAAACCGGTTGGTGCTGCCAAGTAACAGGGAGACTAAAAAAATTAATTTGGAAAAAAGTCTGTAAATGTGTTAATTAGCAAGATTTTGGCAACCTATGAGGATAGTTGCATCAGCATGGAGGAGGTGGAAGCCAGATGTGTAGTGGGTAACCAGGAAATTGAGCTACAGAAGGGACCAGCAAGGCACGGGAAAGCCTGTTGCTCGCCTGCAAGCTTCCCAGGTCTGTAGGCTGAAGTCGAGGAAGGAGCGAGGGACAAGATGCCGGGGACCCGAATAATCAGCGAGCAAGCACCGAGCACGGAGCACCGAGGGCAGAAAGCTGCCGGCAGCGCCCCCTGCCGTCCAATCCCCTGCCCCCTGACCCCACACGATAACTGTGGAAGCGGGCAGCCAGGAACAAGAGCGCGGCCACCAACTGCCCTTCGTGTCCTCCTTCCCGTTGCTGGTGCCCTCCGGCTTATCTCACATAAAGACTTGTCTCCTCTGTCTTCCAGGTAGGCACCGGTCAGAGCAGGGCTGTGTGGCACTGTCCTCTTGGGCCTCCTGCCACAGCAGTAAGTGTTCCTGACCCTAACAAGAAGCTGTAAATAATTAAGTTGATTGAAAACTCAGACTCCCCAACGAAAAGATATATTGGGTCATAAGTACTATTATAAAGAATAAAGGCACAAAAATGAAAAAGGAGTTTGCTATTTTTGTAGGCCATTAAAAGGCGGCCTGACAAAATCTGGGCAGAGGCTGCCTACGGAAAGGGGACAAGCCGCAGGCATCTCTGTAGGACAAGCTTTCCAGCAAAGGAAACGCCAAGCACGGAAGCTTTGAAGAAGTGTGTGCCAGGCATGCCAAAGGCACAGCGAGGGGGGGAAGAAAACCAGGCCCTGGGCTGGGAGTCACACGAGGAAAAGGCCAGAGAGCCACAGCTCGGGCCGAGGGTTGTGTGGGCCAGGGTCACTGTCAGGATATAAATGATATTCAAGGCCATGAAACCAAGTGTCATCTGGAGAATTAAGGTACTTCAATAATGGTCAGAAAGGCCGCCCCAAACTGCAAAGATGAAAGGAAACAGAATCCAAAAAAAAAAAAAAAAGAAAAGAAAGAAAGAAAGAAAAAAGAAAAAAGAAGAAAGGAAACAGAATCCAAACTCAGTATCATGGAAACACCACATTTTCTCCTGCCAAATTCGCAAACTCTTAATAACTGATACTGGTAAAAAGCCCTTAAGGGAAAGCTTTATTTATTTATTTTTCTTTTCAGAACAGGGTTTCTTTGTGACCCCTGGTTGTCCTGGAACTAGTTCTGTGGATGGTCCTGAACCACCATGTGCTCTGGCCAGTGCTCTGACCACTGGGCCATCTCTCCAGTCTCTTTGTTTTTCACTTGCCAAAATAATTCAAGCATTAGTAAATCACATTCTTTTATCCAGAATTGTGAAGAAGCCTAAGGAGATCGCACATATTCATAGCTAGGCCATTTGTGTTTTAGGAAATTCTTGGAGAGATGGCCCAGCAGTTAAGAGCACTGGCTGTTCTTCCAGAGGTCCTGAGTTCAATTCCCAGCAACCACAGGGTGGCTCACAACCACCCATAATGAGATATGGTGCCCTCTTCTGGCCTGCAAGGATACATGCAGGCAGAACATGGTATACATTTTTTTTTTTTTTTTAAAGTTAAAAAAAAATTCTGTGATGTACATCAAATGTTTTCTGAATACGTGCCCTTAATAATGGCCGTAATCCAGTGGATCTCAACCTCTGGGTCACAACCCCCCTGGGAGTTGCATGTCAGATATTCATAACAGTAGCAAAGAAGTAATGCTATGCCGGGCAGTGGTGGCGCACGCCTGTAATCCCAGCACTCGGGAGGCAGAGGCAGGTGGATCTCTGTGAGTTTGAGGCCAGCCTGGTCTACAGAGCAAGCTCCAGGACAGGTTCCAAAGCTACAGAGAAACCCTGTCTCAAAAAACCAAAATAAATAAAAAAAAGAAGAAGTAATGTTATGGTTGGGGATCACCCCACATGAGGACCTGTATGGCCGGCTGCAGGGTCAGGAAGGTTCAGAGTCGCTGCCCATCCCTCCTGCTGGAAGCTGTACCTTTCCTGTCAGCTTCATTAGCCTCCCCAAAGGGAGGTTTCTCCTCAGGTCAGGGTAAATCATAAATCAGACTGTAAGCGCACAAGAGCCTTTAAGAATCCTTCATTCCGGCCCCTGTGCCATGTGACTGTCAAGGCAACAGAAGGCAAAGACGAGACTTTCTGGGAAAGAACAAAACACTGCCCTACGTCCCCAGACCTTTCCACATCACAGGAGGATCTAACAATCCCAATGTTCATGAGCAAAGTGTGGACCAGACTTCAGAGAAACACTAGTTTTAATAAAGCAGAGCAGGAAATAAGACCAAACATACAGAGATTAAGAGTCCCCAGTTTGGCCAGGTGGTGGCACACACCTTTAATTTCAACACTCATGAGGCAGATCTCTTTAAATTCGAGATCAGCCTAACCTACAAAGTGGATTCCAGGACAGTCAGGGATACACAGAGAAAATGTCTCAAAAAAAAAATTAAAAAATAAAAAACCAAAACAAACAACAAGAAGTCCTGTCTTTTTTTTGAGACAAGGTTTTCCTGTGTAGTTCTCTGGATCTCGTTCTGTGAACCAGGCTGGCCTCGAACTCACAGAGATCTCCTGGCTCTGCTCTCTGAGTGGTGGGATTAAATGCATGCACCACCACCACCCAGCCCCAGTCTGTTATTTTTACAGGATGTTTCTTTTTTTCTTTTAAGATTTATTAATATACAGTGTTCTGCTTGCATGTATCCCTGCAGGCCAGAAGAGGGCACCAGATCTCATTACAAATGGTTGTGAGCCACCATGTGGTTGCTGGGAAATGAACTCAGGACCTCTGAAAGAGCAGCCAGTGCTCTTAACCTCTGAGCCATCTCTCCAGCCCTTCCAGTCTGTTATTTTTAAAAGACCACCAACTCATACATATTAGCTAACGGAGTCTAGCCCCCACACAGCAGTCAAGCTGTGGTGAAGGCCAATTTTGGTGTGACACAGCGTCAAGGCTCAGCTCTGCCAGACTCTTGCAGTTTACACATGAAACATGGCGGTCCTCACATCTCAAAGCTGTCCATGAGGATGAAATAGAACACCCTAACAGGTCGTCAAGAACGTTAGTGCTGTCGACAAGAGAAAGGCTGGGGACAGCAACTTTTCAGAGAATGGTGGCCTGACAGGAAAAGGTCTCTGCCTTGCTCAGGGCTGCAGCCTGTGTTGCTTGCATGCAGACGGCAACAACCTAGGGGCACTACACACCTCCCTACTGAACAGGAAACACAGCAACCAAGAACTCCATAGGTTGGGCGGCGGCGGCGGCGGCGGCGGCGGCGGCGGCGGCGGCGGCGGCGGCGGCGGCGGCGGCGGCGGCGGCGGCGCACGCCTTTAATCCCAGCACTCGGGAGGCAGAGGCAGGCGGATCTCTGTGAGTTCGAGGCCAGCCTGGTCTAGAGTGAGATCCAAAACTACACAGAGAAACCCTGTCTCAAAAAAAACAAAAACAAAAACCCTACTACGGGGCTCTGTCTAGGTAAACCGTTGTCTTGTGTTCCCACTACAGGAACCAAAGTCCTGGTTGGAGGAGGAAATGTTTGAGAACTAGAGTTTTTGGGGACAGGGTGTCACTATGCAGTCCTGGCTAGCCTTGGACTTAGTATCTGCCTGCTTCTGTGTTACAGAATTCAGCAGTCACTGTATCCTGGGTAGATATTAGAGTGGACAGTTATTTTTTATAAGTACTTTGACCTTGAAGAATCCTTACGGAAAACAGCGACTGTTTTCCCTGATTTGTACAACTGTTTTTACTGAAGGAGCATTGCATCCATCCCAAGACTTTGCTCACAAACTCCATCTCAGAGTGCCTTCTTTCTTCACCCACCCATGCTGCCCAGCGCACCCCGGAAAGGTATGCAGGTGCCACAGCAGCCAGCTGGGAACTAGGCTTAAGTATTTTGCTTGGATTTGGATGCTGGGGAGCTATTCTGCATTCAAAGAAACCAAACTCAGTAGCCGACAACACAAGGGCTCAAAGTGTCTTAACAGAAACTGGCCCTCTGCTGGAAAGCTCTGAAGAGAAACAAGTCCCCAGGTGTAACACAGTACCCATGGGCCCAGGAGAAGACCACCACAAGACCAGAGCAGAACCCTGTTTCCCAAGGCAGGAACCCTGGCAGTTGCTGAACTAACCACTTGTCTTAAAAACCATCACTAAGGGTTGAAGGTGTAAATAATTCAGACAGAATCCCCACGACTAGGGATTGGGGTCCTCGGACAAGACGGAAGGTGGTGGTCCCATGAACTCAACTGTGTATCTGACACACCCACACGTGTTCACAGCTCACTAGCAGTTAATGAACTAGAATCACACAGCAGCAAGAACGATGCTAGCTCCACTGCTTGTGGTTAGGAACGGGCACTTCACATATGGTTTAAAAGCAGCGCCACTTCCAGAACAGATTTGAAGTTAACCATAACGAAGCAGCGGGTTTCATCTTACCTTCCTCTTCACTGTCCAACTCCAATACATGCTGCCACACTAAGCACCAGAATAAATGCCATTAACCACCACTATCTGGCACTGCAGAGCGCACCCCAGGCTTGCTGGGCTACAACAGAAGCACTGCCCATATGGGCCTTAGAGAAAGGTGAACCCGGACAGAACCCAGGGCAAAGAACAAACTGACCAGGCCTGTCAAGGGCCAGTAAGATTTTGTTCCCAAGATGGAGGCTGGGCCATTTCTAATATTTAAACGGGGTCAATGACACATGACTCTGCTGCACATGAGCTGAATACCATGGCTTTAATGTGACCCTTCAAAGCCCCGAAAGGACACAAAGGAGGCTTTGGGGGAGTTAGACCAGGGCTTTCTTCACCAACAGCACCACCTGTCTAGGGCCACACTCCCACCCCGCTCCTTCTGGCTTAAGCTTTGTCTACCCCTTTGGAGGATACAGCTACAAGACACCATCAGGGGACCACACCTGACTTGACCTCCCCAATACCCCCCACTTTGTATAGCGTCATGCCATGTGCCCCAAGCTGTTCTTGAAGACCCTCCTGCCTCAACCTCCAAATGCAAGGATTAGAGTAGCACCACCAAGCCTGACCACTAGGTCTTTCCCTCTGGTGATTTAGAACAACTATCTGACCATTTTTCTAACCAAGAGTGTGTGCTTTGCACACTAAGTTGTATTACTTAACAGGAAAAAGTTGAATAGAAAAGACACAATGAGCTGGGCAGTGGTGGCGCACGCCTTTAATCCCAACACTCGGGAGGCAAAGGCAGGAGGATCTCTGTGAGTTAAAGGCCAGCCTGGTCTACAGAGTGAGTTCCAGGAAAGGCACAAAACCTACACCAAGAAACCCTGTCTCAAAAAAGAAAACAAAAAAACAAACAAGACACAACGATCCAGCACAATTAAAATCTGCTTCAACATTTTCTTTCAGGAAGGAAAGACGACACACTTCAACGTAAGAAACGCCCTTTACAGTCCAGGTCTTTTATTTCTTTTTGTACATTAGGCCATGAATTCGTATGGAATGGGCTCCAGCAGCTCAGGCTCCTTCCCGTTAGTCCTCACAAAGTGTGCTTCTCTGGGTGGGGCGGGCTGGAAAGAAAGAAAAGGATTATGGGAAACCTTAAAGTTCTCTTTGTAACTAACGAATACTCAATTCTCAAACTTAAAAAAAAAAAGTTAAGTGAGTCAAGTTTTCACAATTCCTCACGAATCAATAGCAATACACACTGCCTGGTCGGGCTCTCACCTGGCGCTTCAGCTGAACCCAGGTGCCCTTCTCCTTGGCTTCCTTTTTCTTCTGGTCGTTCTCCTTCACCCGCTTGAGGAAGCTGTCTCGGCTCTTAGAGTGCTTGATGTGCTCAATCCGCACGTTAATTCTCTTGGCAAGAATCTTGCCCCTAGAAAGACCAATAAATTTCCTAAATGCTTCATTCAAAACCCAACACAAACGCACACCGTTCTGACAACTATTATCTAGTAAGTTAACATTGCTCTCATGCTTACGTCAATCATCCTTACCCAAAGGAAGAGGCCCGAGAGCACACTTCAAAGCTACTTTTCTGATGAACACAGCCCTGAAACAACAGCAACTTAGGCAAACCCGGCTAATGAAGCTTGTAATGAACTTTTAATGTTACCGACACACCAGCACCAACCATTCCACCAGACTTCCCAGTGAACGTCAATGTTTCCCCTGACAGGTTACAAGACAAACACTTAAGTTTGCCTGAGTTTTAAAAGGTTATTTCCTTTGCCCCACTTGAATGGCCAATGAAGACATGAAGTCCAATTGGCAAAGTGAAAGGGGGTGTGTGACGACGACTTCATCACATCTGCAGCATTTCACTTACTTAACTTGCTTGTTTACAATGATGCCCACGGCATGCTGGGTGACATTGTAGACTCTTCCGGTTTTGCCATGGTAACACTTATGAGGCATTCCTTTTTGAACAGTGCCCATTCCCTAGGCAAGAGACAAAGTATTATTCCAGCAAGTCCTCTTTCCAAATTCTTTTAAGTAACCAAGGCTCCCTTTAAATGGCAACTCAAGAACTCTCAGAGCCGGTGAAATGTGGTTTTCACATTGCATCAAGCAATCAAATAGACAATCATCATTAAGTTCCAGAGTGCCAGAATATATTCAACTACCCCAAGAGTGTAGCCTTCACTGGGGCTTTCATTAAAAGCAACTCCATCTTTAACAACAAATTTTATTATCTTTGAGACAGGGTCTAACTGCACAGGTCCAGCTGGCCTTGATCTCAAGAAATTCACCTGCCTCTTCACCCTGAGTGCTGAGATTGAAACCAGCATTCTCGAGTTTTTGTTTTTTCAAGACAGGGTTTCTACATAGCCCTGGCTGGTCCTCAACCTGGGCTCTGTAGACCAGACTGACCTCAAACCCACCACTGCCTCCTAGGGGCTGGGATTAAAGTCGTGTGCCACCAACATCCAGCTAGCACCTAACTTCTAATGCTGATCTTTCCTCCACTCTAACTTACCTTGATGTCTACAATATCACCTTTCTTGTAGATTCGCATGTAAGTGGCCAAAGGAACAACTCCTGTAAAAGAAAATCAAGACGATGTCTAGATCCCCACGGTACTTTCATAAGGTACTAGTTTTCAACACAAAGCACAACTCTTTGGCAGTTACATTAGGTATAATGGTCAATTTCTCCTTATAAGCAAAGCCAGTCTAAGACTAACGGTCTGACACTTCTTCCCAGTGCTAAGCCTGCAGACACTCAAGTTATGAGACCACGAGATCCATGCTTTTGCTTCTGACACAGTGCAGGTAAAAGCTGTTAACCACAGATCAATAGAAACACATTATCAAGGAGGATCACGCCACTTACCATGCTTCCTAAAAGGCCTGGAGAACATATAGCGGGTCCCCCTCCTCTTTCCCTTTGTGTTCGTCATTCTGGCGAGTTACTGAAACCAGAAAAGTCAGCCATCAAATAACAAGTTCATTTAATGTTAGCAACTATCCCCTTAAAACTAATCAGGAAACAATATAAAAAGCTGGATCACCACACACACACACCCCCTAATGTCATCTTGTCACAGACCAGGCTCGCTCAAACTCAGTACCTTCCTGCCCAAGCCTCAAAGTGCTGGGATTGTAAATGGGTGCCCATGATTCCACTTAAAGACTTAAATAGAAAACTGTCTTTTTTTAAAAAAGGAGTTTAGCTACAGAGACCAAATTCTGTCATTAAAACCAGCAGGACTGGTTGTTAACTTCAAACCAAAACACCTTTCTATCAGAATACAGAACACACTGACGTATACTACCATCCTATCTACAAGCAGAATAGTCTAAAATGCCAAGGACATTGCAACTCCCAACTTCAGGATAACTTTGTGGTTGGAGACCATAGAACTCAGCCTGCACTTTGATGCTGTTAGTTTCCTTTCATTATTAACCGAATTCTCGGTCAACTTAGCAAATGGAATCGTGGAGTTAAGACACTCTTCCATTTGCTAAGGTATTAGGAAGTGTGTAGAGAGAATCAATCCCTGGAAAATCTGACATAAGCCTCGACGATTCTTGCTACAAAGGCCTACTTAAGCTGACATTCCTGCCTGTAAATGGCCTTTCCATTTTTATAAACAGCCACTGTAAAATCTACATAGAGCCCCGAGTGACTCTTGGCAGCTAATAAAGCACCATCTAAGAGCTTACCTGCTACAGGTATTTAGAACCAGTACTTGTTTTCCAACAGACCAACAGGGTTTGGATCGCTCCGTTCGTCCAGGGCAGAACTACCCGCCACTCCTGGCCACTACTCAGAACCACGTGGGGACCCCTAAAGCACGGTGTTGTAAGTAACCAACGTGCTCCTATCTTAAGCATTGGTGCGGCAGCCTTCACCTTACCGTCCCTGCCTACGCTCGGCTTCTAGGCCCCAAATCTGCAAATTACGAACCGTTCCACGCACCCCTGCCTACGCTCGTCTTCTAGGCCCCGAATTTGCACATCACGAACCGTTCCACGCAACCCGAAGAGGGATCTCCTTTACCGCATTACCCAGGCCGACCGACTCGGAGGGCACTCTCCTCGCCAGAGCCCAGTCCAGGCCTGCACACACCCAGGCCTCGCGAGGAACCACGCCGACTTTTGAGTCGCTCATGGTCGGGGCTGGGCGGGCGCCCGGCTACGAGCACTAAGACAGGCCCGGCCTCTCCGGATGAAAGCCCCGGCCCCCAGGCCTCCCCGGCCCCCGGCCCTCAGGCCGGCGGCCCCTCGACAGCCCCCCCGCGACCCCAGCACGCAGCCTCCGCGGCCCGAGCCCCCCGTGCAGCGCGTAAAACGCGCATGGACCCGAGAGCCACGCGCGCACCGACCTGGAAGATGGCTGCCGCGGCCGAAAGGGAAGGGGGCGGGGCCGCGCGCTCTTACAAGGACCGCGGGCTGCCCGTGGCGCCGCCTGAAGACAGAACGCCGGCCCCGCGAGAGAAGCGCGCTTCTCTGATCGCCGAGAGACAGACCTTGTGAGGAGGCTCCCCTCGGCGCAGACGAGAGGCAGCCGGCTAACACAGACTCGTACAGGCACCACGTTAGACAGCCCGGACAAGCCCGCCCCCCCCCCCGCGGGCGTCCAGCCGGACGCCACTTCCGTAGAGCGTGCCGACGCAGGCTGGTGCGTCGTGGGGCGTAGGGGGCGGAGCTCCGCCTCCCCGCCGGGACTCACGTGCGTCCCGCGGCGCGGGGCTCCTTCGCGTTGCTGGGGTCTGCCGGGTCGCGTAGGCGAGTAGTTTCGGGCGGACAGAGCGGTGCGTTTGCCACGTTTCCCCCCCGACGTGGTTAAACCGCACGCCCGTCGGTCAGCTAAAACCTCGGACAGCCCGGCATGCTGCGCATGCTCCTAAGGCCGGCCTCCCGGAGGCGGGAGCAAGACACTTGTCTCCCAACCCAACCCAAACCTCACCTCGGTGTTCTCTGCGGGGTTTGGGGAGAGAGAGACGGGGGCGCGGCCTGAGGCGGTGCTCACCAGAACACGTACCCGTAGTTTGAACCTGTGTAGTGTGTATTAATTGTGCAAAACGTCAGGTTTCCTTCTGACATTTTCTTCAGGCAGGCACGTGTGGTGACAATACTCTGGTTATTTTCACTCCCATCACCCTTACTGTTCCTCCCATCCTGACCACCTCCCCGGCTGTAGATGAAGGCATTTAGTCAGTCATTACACTGGAAGCAGTATTCCTAGTCATTAGATCAATCAACTTATTGCCAGAGCCGAATTGGATGTTGAAAATATTCCAATGGTAGATGAGAGCTTTGAGAGGTGGACATTGTTTTTATAATTGCTATTCCGATCCATCCCTCCTATGCAATAGCGCCTCACTTAATTTTGGATATAATGATTCCTGTCCCTAGTATGCATTCTTGGGGAGGTAGTCCCCACCATCAGGAAAACAAGAAGCCAGACTCTCGGTGTGCTTCTACACCCGGAGGCTGTAGATCTTTATTCCGGACCGAGGACTGTTGGGACAGAGTTGAGGAAATGGCAGCACACAGCCTCACGACAGCCACTGTCCGCCTGACTGGAGTGGTCTCACTTCCATCAGCTTCTGCTTGGTGCCAAGCCTCATCCTTGAATATTTATGAACTCTGAAAACCACCATATCCTGCGAGTCCCAATAATAAACTCAGTAAAATCCAATCAATAATGTGTACAGCTAGGGTTAGGTTCGGTTGTTTGAGATCCCATTAATCCATGCTAGAAGACAAACGTTTAACTCGAAGACATTGAGACCCTATCTCAGGGTGTGTGAAAAACGTGACTGATCTAGTTAGCTAGGGGGTTACTAAGAGACTTCAATTATTGAGCAAATTTTCATATCTGTGACCAAATTATGTACAGTTACTTTTAATTAACTTTTATCTTAGGCATAGCAAAGTGTTATTCCCAAAGCAGTTTTTCTTTGATTTTGAGATAGAGTCTCATTCTTTTGCCATGGCTGGCCTGGAATTCAGAGAGATGTGCCTGTTTCCACCTCCTGGGTGTTGAGGTTACAGATGGGCACCACCACATCTGGCCCAATTTTTCCGTTTTTTAATATATTACTTACTTTAGTTGATTTGGGTTGAGTGTAACCAAAATGATACTAGTATTAGCCTAAGAGTTAAGAAAATAAAAATAGGGGGCTGGAGAGATGGCTCAGAGGCTAAGAGCACTGACTGCTCTTCCAGAGGTCCTCAGTTCAATTCCCAACACCCACATGGCAGCTCACAGCTGTTTGTGATGCCAGTTTCAGGAGACAAAACACCAATGCACGTTAGTGGAATGCAGTGTGTGTGTACCTGTTAGCATGCCTCTGTGTATATGCACGTATATAGATTGAGAGTTTCAAGAATCCTTGTTAGTGTACAGACCATAAGTGTACGAACACTAAGCTTTATAACCAATCTGGGCAGACAAGATACAGAATGTTCCCTCCCCCAAGATTCCCGGAACTTCCTTCTAGTTGATCCACTCTCCCTCCAGATTCATGAAATATTCTAATTTCTTTTTCCTTTCTTTCGTCTCTCCTTTTTTTTTTTCTTTAAACAAACAAAGCAAAATTTCTAGGGAATTGAGTCCAAGGCATGGTGTATGCTAGAGATGTGGTCTAACAATAAACTATTACCCCCCCCCACCTCCCCACCCTACTCCCACCCCCAACCCCATTCTCAGTAGCCTGATTTCTATAAAAATATAGTTGTTTAATTGCAGGTAAGCAGCACCATACAATTTATGTGCTTTTTTACCCCGTGACTTTTTATTTTGCTTAGTGGTTTTTGAGATTCAAGCATGTTGCATTTATCAGTAGTTTAACACTATTTATTGCTAAATAGTATTCCGCTGTGTGGAATTCTTGGTCTCAGAATCAAGTAAGAGCGATGTCACCAGCTCCATTGTACAGATTTTATTTTATTTTATTTATTTATTTATTTATTTATTTATTTATTTTTATTTATTGGTTTTTCGAGACAGGGTTTCTCTGTGTAGCTTTGTGCCTTTCCTGGAACTCGATTTGGAGACCAGGCTGGCCTTGAACTCACAGAGTATTGTACAGATTTTAAAACCAATGTTGTTTCCTGAGTTCCTCATGATCAGTTTGTCTGTAGTTTGAGGGGTCATTAATACCCAAAGGGGATGAGGAAAATGTTGAAACAGCTAAGGAATAGCCAGGCGGTAGTGGCGCATATCTTTAATCTCAGCACTCCCGAGGCAGAAGCAGACTTCTGAGTTCAAGGCCAACCTGCTCTACAGAGTGAGTTCCAGGACAGCCAGAATTACACAGCGAAACACTGTCTCATAAAACTAAAACAAACGAGCAAAAGAAATGTGAGCTGGGTGGTGGTGGCACGCGCCTTTAATCCCAGCACTCAGGAGGCAGAGGCAGGCAGATCTCTGTGAGTTCGAGGACAGCCTGGTCTACAGAGTGAGATCCAGAACAGACACCAAAACTACAGTGAAACCCTGTCTCGAAAAAGACAAAACAAAAAAAAAAGAAATGTGAAATAAATGTAGTAAGTGGGAGAATTCACATTTTATTCACTCTTTATGAGCATGTGGATTCAGTCAGGTACCGAATCAAGTGATGAGGCTATAAACATGAAACATGGTCCTTGCCCTCAAGGCCCACAGGGAGACTGGTAGGAGAGGAAAGTGTGCCCATACATTATGCCAAGTAACCGAATAGGAGACCCCTGAGCACTGTGGGAGTTGTGCAAAGGAACCTGATGTCCCTGGACTGGAGGAAGTGGGCCAAACAGGAAGCTTCACACAGTGAGTCTAACCTAGCGAAAGACTGACGCTGGTCCGAAAAAATGCCAGTCGAGTGCTTCCGGCGGAGGAAGAGCTTGTGAATGGGTGGAGTGATGGATCACAACTTGGACTCAGAGAAGTGAAAATCACCCGATAGCTGTGGGAAGGCCGGTGAGCAGCAGGAAGGTGACTTCTTACAGTGAAGAACGTGTACCACCTGCCTGTGTAAACCACTAAACAACACACAGCTTTGGGCTGGGCATGTAGCTCAGTGGGAGAAAACTTCCCTACCATGTAGATCACCATTAGTCCCAGCACAGAAAAACATAAAACACTTTAGAGAAACACTAAAGAGAAATTTGCATCTCTGTACATTTTTGTGTGTTTTTCTTATGAAGGACTCTCTAAAGAAGTGTGTGTGTGTGTGTGTGTGTGTGTGTGTGTGTGTGTGTGTGTGTGTACACCAAGTGCATGCAGTGCCCACAGAAACCAGGACAGGTGTCACATCTGGAACTGGAGGACAGATGATCATGAGCCACCATACAGAGTCTGGGAATTGAATCAGGGTCCTCGGCAAGAATAGTCAGTGCTCTTAACCACCGAGCCTTTTCTCTAACCCCAGAAGGGGTTTTTAAAAAGTATGTTTGCATGCCGGGCATGGTGGTGTAGGGCTTTAATCCCAGCACTCAGGAGGCAGAGGCAGGCAGATCTCTGTGAGTTCGAGGCCAGCCAAGGCTACATAGAGAAACCCTGCCTTGAAAAAGAAGGAGGAGGAGGAGGAGGAGGAAGGGGGGGGAGGAGGAGGAGGAGAAGAAGAAGAAGAAGAAGAAGATTAAGAAGAAGAAAGTACAAAGGCATGCTCAGCTACAAAGCAAGTCAAAGCCATCCTGGGCCACATGAGATCCTGTCACACTCGTACACACACAAAGAGGCATGGAGAAGCTTCTGTTGTCTACACAGAATTATCGTCTCCAGAAAAATGTCACTGAAATGATATCAACGAGGGGAGTAAATAATGTGGATAATTGAAAAGTATATCATTAGGAATAATTTTTTAAAAGTCATTAAATAAGCCAGACAGTGGCAGTGCATACCTTTAATCCCAGCACTCAGAAGGCAGAGGCAGGCAGATCTCTGAGTTCAAGGCCAGTCTGGTCTACAAAGAGAGTCCAGGACAGCCAGGGCCACAGAGAAACCCTGCCTCAAAAAAAAAAAAAAAAAACCCTAGCTTCAGTACGTCATAAAGACTCAGGAAATTCTGAGGGGTGGCTTATTAAGACTCTGAAAGTAAACATCTCAAAAATCCCAGGAAGTCCCCAGAGCTGATCAGATGGACAAGGCCCCTTCCTCCCCAACATTGCGTGATCACTAAGGACTGCTCAGGAGACTCAGGGCAACTGACCTGCTTGGAAGAAATTTACTGGCCTGTTGAGCTGCCTGCAAGTTGTACGGAGCGCTCTAGGTTCCAACTCTCATGAGCTGTCACTCACACCGGGTCGGGCTCAGAGATCAGCTGCCTTTGCGCCCTTCCTGCTCCTGTGACTAACCCCAATAAACTCACTGATCACTAAACTGGACTTCGGTGGTATTGGTCCTTTGATCTGTTGTCCATCCCCTATCTAGAGTGAATAGACATTTGTGTTGTGTCTCCCCAGGAAAAATGTCACAAGTAACATGTCTTCCTGGGGGGAAAAAATCAATCTCTGTATGTGAGAAAAAAGATAGGCACACACTGGTTCCACATCCTTACTTCATACTGCTTGGAATACTGGATTGATGGCGGAGCCTTGACTAGGAACTTTCTGAGGCTGATGCCAGGTTCACTGAGAGTCAAAGACTATAAATATCTGACATGAACTCACTGGAAAGAAAAGCACATCCACAGGCCACACATACACACATGACCTATATTTCACTCAGGGGAAAGCCAGGATTATTCATTCATTCATCCATCCATCCACCCACCCATCCATCCATCCATCCATCTATCTATTTATTGAGACAAGGTTTCTCTGTGTAACAGTCCTGGCTGTCCTGGAACTTTCTTTGTAGACCAGGTTGGCCTTGAACTCACAGAGATCTCCCTGTCATGCCTCCCAAGTTCTGGGATTAAAGGCGTGTGCCACCACTTGGCTTGCTTATTTGTTTATTTTAGCAATTATGCTTTTTTGGGTGAGTCTTTGACCCAAATATGCAAACTTCTATAGTGATCTTAGATCTGCAAAATTTTCCAGAAATGTTGATTTATAGACTCAATTTCATTTCTCTTTGTGAATTCTACACAGATTTTAGTACAGCTTTGTTGCATTGTCCAAAGCTGGAGGTCGGAGTTTTTTTGTTTGTTTTTTTTAACTTGAATTTGTCCTGTAAATGTGTGGGTTTCTTTCTTTTCTTTTCTTTTTTTTTTTTTTAAGTAGTGGTTGTTCTTTTGAAAGAGTATCATTCTGTGTCCCGGGTTGGCCTGAACTTGAGGTGCCCAGCTTCTGCTTTCCAAGGGCCGGGACTAGAGGTGTAAAGGCATCATGCCTAGCTTGATTTTGCTGATTCTGTTGCGGCTGTAGACATTTAGAGAAAGTGCTCATAACCCAACCGCTCTCTCTAAGGAAGTCAGTTAGTGATTAGCTATGCCTTTTTAAACTTTATTTGGGGGACATTCTTCAAGAGAGAGCCTCAGATTTTTTCTCAAGGTTGTGTTCTCAGTTGTCAGTTGAAATGCTGAGCTGTTGGGATTGTGTGTCCTGACACTAGGGGATTCCTGCAGATGGGCTCAACGTCTCAGCTCTGCCATTCAGGGATGGGGCTGCGTTGTAACAGAATAGGAAGAGTGTGGGAATTATTTTGACTGTCATACTTGCTGAGCAAAAACTAAAACTTTCCTATCCATTAGAGAAATCACTCTGGCTGACATTTGCTGTAATGCCAGGAAATTTTGAAATAGGCTGTTTTTGGAAACAGACAATAGTCATCATAATGGACCACAATGACATCAAAATATTTCTGTAAGATAATTGATACCAAACCCCTTGAGAATTGTGGCACTGGGATCTGTAACTGAAACAAAACAAAGAGCAGAAGCATTTGCCAGACATCGATGTGGCTAATCTGTGCCCTGCTTTCAAATTCCGAGGATGGAATGGGACTGCCAGCAATTTTCTCCAAACTAGGTTTAAAATGTGTATGATGCTTCAATTCTGCTTCCTGTAGAATCAGAGCCACTGGGTTTGGGGTCACCTAGGAGACGTATGTTGGGTGTCTCTGTGTTTCTGTAAAGCTCTTACCGAGGAGAGAAGACCCATCCTGATTGCAGCGGTGTGGTCCTATGCACTGAGATCCCAGGCTGAAGAAAAAGGAACAAAGGGGCTGGTGAGATGCGGCTAATCTGGCACACGGGATCAGTGACCCGAGTTCGATTCCTGAATCCCGGTTAAAAAGGGGAGGAGGAAACCTGTGACCTCCACATGTGCAGCATGGCACACATGTCCATAACACACACACACACACACACACACACACACACACACACACACACACACACCCCTACCTGATTGATCCAGTTGTGAAGGAGCAGTTCCTTTTAATCAAATCTTCCCCACTGTTCTGGGCTCCTCTCAAACCGGGAACCAAAATAAGCCTGCCCTTCCTGAATCTGCTTCTTGTCAGATACTTAGTCACGACCATAAGAAAAGTAACTGATAACAAACTGTGTGATGACTAAATATGAGGTTTTTGACAGTGCTCTGAGTGCTCAGGCGAAGCAGACTTCAGAAGACCACACCCTAAGCACAGGGGTCTGTCTCTACGGGATTACCATCATGGACCCAGGCCCAAACATATAATGTACACACAATATATCTGGAAAGAGAGGGAACTATGAAACAGAGGAAATGAGCTCGCCCAGCTGGGTTATATTAGCATGGAGTCATTTTTTAAAAACTGATTTACTTACTTTTATGATCATTTGTATTTTACCTATATGCATGTCTGTGTGAGGGTATCAAATCCCCTGGAATAGAAATTACAGACAGTTGTGGTTGCTGGGAGTTGAACCTGCGTCCTCTGGAAGAGCAGACAGTACTCTTAACCACTGAGCCACCTCTCCAGCCCCACTATGTGGTCATTAGCCTTGACCTTGGTCTTGTCAGGAACTGATCATTCACCAGGTGTAGTCGGGCCAGGGTGGTCAGCTCATGTGTGAGGTGTGACTCTGCTCAGTTCCTTGGTTTCCAGCACACACAGGGGATTCACTATTTAATGGCACATATGTTTATTGGTCACCTAGTGGGTGACAGGAGTGAGATGCTGCTGGAGGTTCAGGTGACAGACAAATCCCCATGCTCTGGGAGTTTACCTTCCCGCAAGGAAAGCCGGAGATGCACAGTATAATCTTATATACTCTGTGTGTGTGTGTGTGTGTGTGTGTGTGTGTGTGTGTGTGTGTGTGTGTGTAAAGGCTGGAGGCAGGTGCTAGAAGACAGCAGAAACAAGGCATCGTGGTTCCTAATGTGGCCAGGGAAGACTTCACTGGCGAGGATTCATCTGCAAAGACCTGAGAAAGGGAGGAAGACAGGGCCAGCACCCAGAACAAGTGTGGGCTGTGTGGATGCAGTGCCAGGGGTAGAGGATGGAGAGTGTGAAAAGAAAATGTATTAGTTACTGTTGCTGCAATTGAATACATGACAAGAAGAAATGGAGGGGCACCAGGCGGTGGTGGTGCACGCCTTTAATCCAGGCACTCGGAAGGCAGAGCCAGGCAGATCTCTGTGAGTTCAAGGCCAGCCTGAGCTACAGAGTGAGATCCAGGAAAGGTGAAAGCCACACAGAGAAACCCTGTCTCGAAAAACCAAAAAAAAAAAAAAAAAAAATAGAAAGAAAGAAAAAAAGAAAAGAAACGGAGGGAGGCAGAGCTGACCTTGGCTCCCAGTTTGAGGGTTCAGTCCGTCATGGTGGGAAGGCAGCTCTCAGCTGTGGCGGCAAATCCTGAGGCTGCAGGGCACACTGTGTCGATAGTCAGGAAGCAGAGGAAGATGGATGTTGGTGCTCGGTATAAAATAAAATAAACAAACAAGGAAATTTGAATTTTGAAGAGTTTTCTGTTTGTTTTCATGTGTGTATTTTGCCTGCATGCGTGTTTGTGTACCACACGTGTGCCAGGTGCTCTCAGAGGTCAGAAGAGGACATCAGATCTGCTGGACCTGCGGTTACAGATGGCTGTGAGCTGCCATATGGGTGCGGGAAACAGAATCCAGGACCTCTGCAAGAGCAGCAAATGCTCTTGATCACCGAGCCTTCTCTCCAGCCCCTAAAAAGGAACTTTAACAAATAAGATAAAAGAAACAAGAAAGGAATCCTGAGCACTGGGGTTAAAGGCTTGCCCATGATACGTGGCCTACAATTTTTAAATTTATGGGTACGTGTATGTATGGGTATTTGTGGGAGGACATGAAGAACAGGGTTTCAGATCCACTGGAACTAGAGTTCCAGATGGTGGTGAGGCACCTCGTGGGTGTTGAGAATCAAACGTGGGTCCTTTGCAAGACAAACCGGTGCCCCTAATTGTTGAGCCCTCTCTCCAGGTCACTTTTTTTTTTTCGAGACAGGGTTTCTCTGTGTAGCTTTGCGCCTTTCCTGGAATTCACTTGGTAGCCCAGGCTGGCCTCGAACTCACAGAGATCCGCCTGGCTCTGCCTCCCGAGTGCTGGGATTAAAGGCGTGCGCCACCAACGCCCGGCCTCCAGGTCACTTTTTAAACCTCAGTTGGTGTGATTGATTGATTGATTGATGATTTTGTGATCTTTAATTTTCACCTTACTCACCTATAGGCCCATACTGTACGGTCTTTTTACTGTAGCTTGGTAGTATGCTTTTAAGCTGGTTGTTGTAGGCATGCATACAAACGTCATCGTGATGGGTTTTTGTTGTTGTTGTTTTGGTTTTGGTTTTTCAAGACAGGTTTTCTCTGTGTAGTTTTGGTGCCTGTCCTGGAACTCACTCTGTAGCCCAGGCTGGCCTCGAACTCACAGAGATCCGCCTGCCTCTGCCTCCCGAGTGCCCGGCGACATGATGTTGTAACGCAGATGTGTTCTGTGTCCCCTCTTCCTCCGCATCACTGTGCTCACAGCCTTCAGGCTTTCCTCCTCCAGTTCTTCGGGAAACACTGCACAGTCTGTCCTGACCGGCAGTGAGGCTGTTGTTCTGAGGACACCCCGACTCCATCGTCTCCCTCCCTCCCTTCCTTCCCTTTCCCAGTCTCTAATGATCTCTGTGCAACATTTAGAGAGCCTCTCTTTCCTCTCTCTTCCCGCTTCTTTTTGAGACAAGGTTTAGTCCTTAACCTCTAATTCAGTGTGAAATACCGCCGAGATGATCTTGAATTTCTGATCCTCCTCCTCTCCCGCCCCTCTTTTCCTTCTTCCATCCTCCCCCCTCTTCTCCTCCCCCTCCCCTCCCTCCCCCTCCCCCTCTCCTCCTCTCCTCTCCTTCTCTTCCTTCCCCCGTCAAATTTCCTTTTCAAAGCTTCTGGTCGGCCGGGCGGTGGTGGCCTGCACCTTTAATCCCAGCACTCGGGAGGCAGAGGCAGATGGATCTCTGTGAGTTCGAGGCCAGCCTGGGCTACCAAGTGAGTTCCAGGAAAGGCGCAAAGCTACACAGAGAAACCCTGTCTCGAAAAACCCAAAAAAAAAAAAAAAAAAAAAAAAAAAAAAAGCTTCTGGTCAGATTTTGCTGTTGTTATTATACTTTTAAATTCTAAATTTTCTGTTTCATTCATTTTTATCATTTCTGTTTTTCTGTTTTACTTCTTTTGGATCTTTTTAATGATTTAACTGTTTGAAAGCATATTAAGGCGGTTGGTTTAAAGTTTTTGGCTGGTAAGTCTTATTCAAAGCAAGTGTCAAACATTACTTTTCTCCTATGAATGGGCATTCTTTTTACATTCTTTGCACGTCCTTTTTGTTTTTTAATTAATAATGGGGACATTTTGAGTAGTGTCATGTGCCATCCCTGGATTTCTTCTCAAAATCGTTGCTGCTTTGTGTCTAAGTCACTTTTCTGGGCTCTCTTTTCACATAGGGTTCTATTATGCTTCCCCTACTGGCTTCAAATTCCTGAGCTCTAGCAATCCTCCTGCCGCAGCCTCTGGAGTAGCTGGGACTACAACATTCAGTATGCAGCCCCTGAACTCGTTTTAGAAGAATCTCTCCCATTAGATTTGTAGCCCAGATTTGCCAGAAATTTCCTTAAATATGTGGCACAAACAAGCAAAACACGGCACAAAGTCCCTTTCAGCCCGGCCCTGTGGCCTGGCACTACCTCAGGGCTTAGGCAGGGCTTGCAGGTCAGGGAGTGACGGGGTGGGATGGGGGTGAGGGGGTGCAGGGGGTGGGGGGTGGGATGCGGGGGGTGGGGTAGGGGTGAGGGGATAGGGGGTGGGGTGGGGGAGTGGGGGGTGGGATGCGGGGGGGTAGGGTAGGGGTGAGGAGGGTGGGGGGTGGGGTGAGGGGAGTGGGGTGGGGAGGTGGGGTGAGGGGGGTGGGGTGGGGAGGTGGGGGTGGGATGTGGGGGTGGGGTGGGGGGATGGGGTAGAGGTGTAGGCGTGCGCTTGCGGGAGGGGAGGAGCTACCCAGGCCTTTTCTGAGCACGTGTTCAGCTCTCAGCAGGCACCAGCACTTCTAGGTTCCCAGGAAGGGGGTGGGGGGTCGGGGGTGGCGGGTATGGGGGTATGGGGGTGTGTTTGGCGAATTCTTCCTTGAGGTATGTCTTTCTTTGACCTCTTTTTTTTTTTTTTTTTTTTTTTGGAGCTGAGGACCAGGGCCCCATGTGCGCTCTACCACTGAGCTAAATCCCCAACCCCCTCTGACCTCTTCATTGCTCGGCTTTTTAGTCAACTAATTGCCCCATGTTATCCGTGCCACAGGTGATGACAGTTTAAAGTTTATTACAGTCTGCTTCAAGTGTTTTCCACCAACACCACGGGGAAGTGGCCCCGACCCTTGGAAGCTCCAAGGCAGGTGGCTCTTGAGCACACATCTGCTTTCCGGGTCCAGGGACAGGACCGTCATTTCTCGAGAAGCAGCTCCATGTTTGGTACCAGCAGTCCAGGGCAAGCCTCTGCCCTCATGCCTGCAGCCAAGGCACCGAGCTGGGGGAGCAGGGTAGTCCCCAGATGAATCCAAAGGGCCGCAAAACTCTTAGGGGAGGAAGCCCTGCTCCAAGCTTTTGCTTAGGTTATAGTTTGGAAAACTGGTCAGTTTTGAAAACCTATTCATTGCTTTTGTGAAGATTTAGGGTTTAGGGCTTTCGTTTTTTTGTTTTTGTTTTGTTTTGTTTGTTTGTTTGTTTCTGCTTTTTTTGTTGTTGTTTTGCTTTTTGAGACAGGGTTTCTCTGTGTAGCCCTAGCTGTATTGGAGCTCACTCCATAGACCAGGCTGGCCTCGAACCCACAGAGATCTGCCCACCTTTGCCTCCCGAGTACTGGGATTAAAGGTGTGCGCCACCACTGCCGGCAAGACTTGGTTGTGCGATTCTGATTCCTCCGACAGCTGTCCAGAGGAGAGATGGAGAGGCGTGCGTGTGCTGTCAAATGCCCACGGCAAGGGCATCGCTTCTAGTTCCTAGCCTGTCCCATTTGGCTGGCGGTCTTGCACAGTACTGATGTCCCTTGTGGGCCAGCAGTTCCACCAGAATGTAGCCTATGAAAGCTTCCTGTACGTGAGGAGGAGACACTCATAAGATGTTCCCAACAAGACAGAAACTGCGTGTCTACCTTCCCCAAAGCGCTAGAGGCAAAGGACTGCGTCTCTGTCCCTTTGGTGACCACCCAGAATCTCACTGCAGGTGTCCTTCCTTCACAAAGGCTAAAGGACAGAGATCGGTTGCTTAAATGACTTGCCCTTCTTTTTATTCTGGATAATTTTAACATCTCATCTGACTAACAAGTCACCTCTAATGAAACAGAACTGGAAATAGACTTTATTTCTTTTTCTTGTCTAGACTATTTAATTTGGTTCTCTGTTGCCATTGTCTGCTCCCCAAAGAAGTTGCTGAGTGTGAAATTTGTGGGAAGGATGCTATTCAGAGTTTCATTTCATTGCATAGTAACCTTGGAAAAATCGAGCAGAAAGCAGAGGTTTCTAGAGGGTACGAAGAACTTTTTGAAAAATGGAGGGTTCATAGACAATTTCTCTAAACTAGAATGTTCAACCATTGCAGTTGAAAATTGAGGCCGGGAGTGGTGGTGTACGCTTTTAGTCCCGGAGGCAGGTGGATCTATGTGAGTTCAAGGCCAGCCTGGTCTACAGAGTAAGTTCCAGGCCAGCCAGGGCTACACAGAGGAACTCTCACACACACACCCCACCCCCCCACTCCCCCACACACACAGAAAGAAAAAAAAAGAAAAAGGAAAACTGATTAAGCAAATGGATGACATGAATGAATCATTGATCCGACTTTGATGACTTGGAAACAGCTGACCTTGCCATATGTTTCTAAGGAACCATTAGCATCGTTAGGAATTGTAGTCAGACATCCCTGTTACATATCATGGACTACTTCTAAAAATGATTTCTAACCCCCAATTAGACAGAATCAGAAGTTCTCGGGAGGAGCTGGCTCACCGGTACTCTTTGAGGCCTCCGTGATTATAAACGCTAGCACATCTGTAAAGCACAAGCCCGTGACCTTCTGTTGAGAGTAGAGACGCTGGGCACAGGGCTGGGACTGTCAGAAGCTCGGCCCCCACCCTGGCCTTCCGAGTCAGTCTGGCTGAAAACAGTCTCTGAGGACACAGGTGATACATGAAGTTTGAAAAGCACCAGGTGTGGGGGCGGTGGTGGTGCACGCCTTTAATCCCAGCACTCGGGAGGCCGAGGCAGGTGGATCTCTGTGAGTTCGAGGCCAGCCTGGTCTTCAGAGAGAGAGTTCTAGGACAGCCAGGGCTACACAGAGAAACCCTGTCTTGAAAACCAAAAAAGAAAAAGAAGGAAGAGAGGGAGGGAGGGAGGGAGGGAGGGAGGGAGGGAGGGAGGGAGGGAGGGAGGGAGGAAGGAAGGAAGGAAGGAAGGAAGGAAGGAAGGAAGGAAGGAAGGAAGGAAGGAAGGAAGGAAAGGAGGAAGAGCACCCGGTAGAGCTGTTTTCCGTTCTGGCATTTCACTGATCTGAGGATCTCAACCCCCTCCCCAAACCCCTCGCCCACAGCACCCACCACCCACTCCACCCCCGTCCTGTCCTTGCATCCTGATCTCTTCACCAGATTATTCTCACTTCAAACTCGGATGCTTCAGACTCCCACGTTTCTTACCAAAGATTTTTAAAAGTTGCACTTTTCTTCTCCAGAAAATTCCAAACAAGCTAGGCAGCTCGGCTCCCGTCACCCATGCCCGCGGCCATCTCCTCTTCTTTTGCACTGTTTTGGTGCAAACCCCAGCTACCAGCTCATTTCATCAAGAAACAGTTCAATACGCAACTTTAAAATAACCAAAATATTAGTATATTAGTACCACACTTTCCAAAGTGACCAATAATTCCGTGATGTCTTCAACTACCCCACTAATGATTACATTGCATTTTTTAAAAATAATTTTGTAAATTAAATTTAAAATGTGTAAGTTAAAAACCAGGCCAAGTAAAGGCCACTTAGGATTATTCTTTCTGTTTTCTAGACTTCTTTTAGTTTGTGTGTTTCTCCAAAGCCTTTGCTGCCCTTGTGATTTATTTGTGGAGTAATTCCGTGGCTGCTGTGGTGTGCCCACGGTTTGGATTTTGTTCACTGTACCCCATGGTGTTTAGTAACGTGTTGTTTCGTCCTATTTTCGGCATATTACTCAGTCTGATAAGGACATAAAAATCAAACGTGCCAAGTTCTAACAACACCTCATCACGTAGGTTTCCTGGGTGGGGGTGAGGGTGATGCTGGGTTCCTGAAGGGGTCACGGCTGAGGTCGTGAGTATGGATCAGGCCTTTCCCGAGTTTGCTGTAGTTCCACGGCTCATTTCTAGAAGGTTCTGTTCTAGCACACAGATCTGTTAATAAATCTGGCCCCTTCGGAAGATGAACAGGAATCTCACTTACACAACTTAAGTAAAACATAGCTCTCTGAACAGATGAAGATATGTTTCTTCTGTATCCCAGAATCTAATCAATATTTATATGTATAATTCAGCTATTATTTGGCTTAAACGGGCTTTTTGGGAAATGTTATCACTTTTACTATTTTCTACAGAGAAAATATTTTTCAGTTTCAAATAACCCTGGACTTTTGAATTATAACCTGTTTTTATGTTCCAAAAAAGAAAAACATTTAAGTGTAAAATGCTGAAGGACCACTGAACTCGATGTTGTATTTACTTATCTATATCTGTATAAGATAATGATTATAAATGTTTGTTTAAAAAGAAAAAAAAATCTGGTCCCTTCTTCTCTTCCTGTATTAAGTGACTTCTGGGAAGTCCCTGTAAGGCCATAGGTGTCTGTTGAGAGATCTAGAAACTAGAAAGAATTCCCCCTTGCCCTTTCCTCCTGAAGCGCCCATAAAGTTAGCTGGCCTTCGTTGGGACCGTGGATCACGAGGGAGGGCCTCATTTCAGAGGAGTCCTGCCCTGCTTGTGTGAAGGAGTGAAGCAGAGACATTGAGTCCGAGCAGACAGGCTCTGCCAAGTCCCCCAGACAGTTACCGTCGGCTCAATTGTGTTCTTCCAACCACAGTTCTCTGTCCATAAAAATACAGTTTCTGGGCTGGAGAGGATAGCTCAGTGGTTAAGAGCACTGGCTGTTCTTCCAGAGGTCCTGAGTTCAATTCCCAGCAACCACATGGTGACTCGCAACCATCTATAGTAAGATCTGGGGCTCTCTCTGGCCTACATGCAAAACATTGTATATAATTTAAAAAATTTAAAAAAGAAAATAAGAAAAAAAATACATAGTTTCCAGGGGTTAGGGATTTAGCTCAGTGGTAGAGCACTTGCCCTGGGTTTGGTCCTCAGTTCTGAAAAAAATACATAATACGTATACATACATACATACATACATACATACATACATACATACATACATACAAACATAAAGTTTCCAGCCAGGCAGTGGTGGTGCATGGCTTTGATCTCAGTACTCAGAAGGCAGGTGGATCTCTGAATTCAAGGACAGCCTGATCTACAGAGTGAGTTCCAGGACAGCCAGAGCTACACAGAGAAACCCTGTCTCAAACAAAACCAAAAACAGTTTCCAGGGCTGGAGAGATGGCTCCGTGGTGAAGAGTGTCTCCTGCTTTTGCAGGAGACCCCGAGTTTGTCCCAGCATATTGTTACTGTGTGCGTACATGCACGATGTGAGTGGGGGCCTGCCGGGGTGCTGTGTGGAGGTCAAAGGACAACCTTGGGGAGTTGGTTCTTTGCTTCCACCCTTGCAGGGCTCCAGGCTTTGGACTCAAGAGTCTGCCTGCTGAGACATCTCACCGGCCCCTGGGTTGCGTCAAATCTACATTCCAAAGGTTGTCGTGCACGCGTCTGCCGCCACTGTTGCGCTACCCTCCCGCTACCCTCCCGCTACCCTCCCGCTACCCTCCTCCCTCCGGCTAGCCTCCCACTACCCTCCCGCTACCCTCCCGCTACCCTCCTCCCTCCGGCTACCCTCCCGCTACCCTCCCGCTACCCTCCCGCTACCCTCCCGCTACCCTCCCGCTACCCTCCCGCTACCCTCCCGCTACCCTCCTCCCTCCGGCTACCCTCCCGCTATCCTCCCGCTACCCTCCTCCCTCCGGCTAGCCTCCCACTACCCTCCCGCTACCCTCCTCCCTCCGGCTAGCCTCCCACTACCCTCCCGCTACCCTCCCGCTACCCTCCTCCCTCCGGCTACCCTCCCACTACCCTCCCGCTATCCTCCCGCTACCCTCCTCCCTCCGGCTAGCCTCCCACTACCCTCCCGCTACCCTCCTCCCTCCGGCTAGCCTCCCACTACCCTCCCGCTACCCTCCCGCTACCCTCCCGCTACCCTCCCGCTACCCTCCTCCCTCCGGCTACCCTCCCACTACCCTCCTCCCTCCGGCTACCCTCCCACTACCCTCCTCCCTCCGGCTACCCTCCCGCTACCCTCCTCCCTCCGGCTACCCTCCCGCTACCCTCCTCCCTCCGGCTACCCTCCTCCCTCCGGCTAGCCTCCCACTACCCTCCTCCCTCCGGCTACCCTCCCACTACCCTCCTCCCTCCGGCTATCCTCCCACTACCCTCCTCCCTCCGGCTATCCTCCCACTACCCTCCTCCCTCCGGCTACCCTCCCGCTACCCTCCTCCCTCCGGCTAGCCTCCCGCTACCCTCCCGCTACCCTCCGGCTACCCTCCCGCTACCCTCCCGCTACCCTCCCGCTACCCTCCTCCCTCCGGCTATCCTCCCACTACCCTCCTCCCTCCGGCTATCCTCCCACTACCCTCCTCCCTCCGGCTACCCTCCCGCTACCCTCCTCCCTCCGGCTAGCCTCCCACTACCCTCCCGCTACCCTCCGGCTACCCTCCCGCTACCCTCCCGCTACCCTCCTCCCTCCGGCTAGCCTCCCGCTACCCTCCCGCTACCCTCCTCCCTCCGGCTACCCTCCCACTACCCTCCCGCTGCAGGGCTCGTGGTTATGAAGCTCATGACGGGTGAGGTGCAGACGCCGCCTCTTCCCTATGAGACACCGTTTAAGCTTCATAACGAATAGAGTGTTCCCACAGTGGGCAACTGCCGTTACCTAGGCATTGTGACCCAGGGCCTGGCATTTACACTCCATCATGGCTCTCTAACAGCCCCAAGCTGCCATTTTTTTTTTAATAACAATTGATTAATTAATTTTCTTTTTCTTTTTTTTTTTTTTTTTTGGTTTTTCGAGACAGTGTTTCTCTGTGTAGCTTTGCGCCTTTCCTGGAACTCGCTTTGTAGACCAGGCTGGCCTCGAACTCACAGAGATCCGCCTGCCTCTGCCTCCCAAGTGCTGGGATTACAGGCGTGCGCCACCACCGCCCAGCTCTGCACTGGTGTTTTGTCTGCATGTGTCTGCGGGAGGGCGTTGGATCCTCTGGGGCCGGAGTTATAGACAGTTGTGAGCTGACATGTGGGTCCTGGGAATTGAACCCAGGTCCTCTGGAAGAGCAACCAGCTAAGAAACCACCTAGCCATCACCTCTTCAGTCCCCCAAGCTGCTTTTTAAGTGGAAAAGTCATCAGTAGAAAGGGTGGCAGGTTTGGGGCATTGGCACCTCTGCTTGCCAGATTCGTTTCCTCGGTCGATTCTGATGGTCAGGCTTCGTGTCCTGCAGCCTGGACAAGTATGAGCTTGTATACGCTCATACTCTGTTCCCACTCACAATTGGTAGCTTTATGGTACCCAGGAATTAAATTAGGGCCAAAGTCAAAACGTGATCTCAGTTGCCTCTACAATCCAAAGACTACTAAGCAATCATTAGGGCTGATAGGTACTGTCTCCCACTTTAAAAACCGTCCCCACAAGACCCTTGGGACTTCCACAGTGTGGGACTTTCAAGGACTTATCTCTGCTCCTAGACACTCATGTGTTACCGATATTCTGACTCCTTCCTGCTGATAGATCCAGCTACAGACATTCGTGCTATCAGTGGCAGGGATCCATGTGACTGTGAACTATCAAATGGAGACCCCAGAGGAACTGTATCACAAAAGGGGAGCTGATTCTGCCGGAGACAGGACGCTGGCAGTGGCGGTGTTTTGCTGTCCTTGATTGCGATAGATAGAAAAGGGTAATAAAAGCGTTTCTGGATCATTAGCCACAAACTGGGTGCCAGGGTGTTGCCTTGAGCGTTCTACCCCTAGCAACCACAGTGAGAGAACCCCACAGTGATAAATAGGCAGCCTCACTTAGCCACCACCCTCCCATCTCCTACAGGGATCTCCAATTAGCCAAATCCAGTGAAAGCCAATCCTACAGGTCAGCCTGTGGGACTCAGCAGAGGAGCAGGGATTGGGGGGGGGGGGCTGCAAACAGAAGCCACCCACTGTGCCGGCCCAGCTCATCATAAAGGACACCACACACACACACACACACACACACACCCTGCCGCAGTGTCAAGGGAAGGCTCCTTTCTCAGGTATGGCAGCAGGCTGGGGGAAGCTCTGGATCCCAGGATGCAGGGGTACACATGCCCTGGAGCAGGGATCACACGTAGGCGCTGTCTAGGAAGTGAGACTCTAGTGATCTCTTTGGATTCATCATCATTTCAGCAGTCTCGTTAGTGGTTAGAGCTCTGACCACGAAAGATGATTCTGCTTTCATCTCAGGCCCAGGTACAGCCTTCCTTCTGGAGTTTAGCAGGAGGAATGGAGCGTTAAGACAATCTGGATGCATGGAACGGGGGAGTACATTTGTCCATCCGCATTGGTAAAGTGAGGCGAGAAGGTTGCAATTGTAAGCCAGTCAGGGATATGGAAGGAGACTGTCAGGAATAAACAACAACAAAAACAAAACATTAGCACCTATAGATGGTCCTTATGGACGTCACTCTCAAGGAAATAAGTAAACCACGAGGACAAATACCAAAGAATTCCATCTACATAATTTCTGAACCAAACCATTTTGTCTGTTGTGAAGCATGTCAGCCAGAGCTGAGGCTTGCCATAGTGTTCACCGGGGTCAAAGGTCACCTGCTCATCGGACACCCACAGACGTCAGTAAAGGTTTGGTCGTTTCCCCGAGTTTGAGTGACCTTTTAGTTCCTGAGAGAGAACGCTTACCCTCAGCGCTCACAAGTCAGAGGTGCCCTCCGTAGTGCAGCTCGTAGGCTGTGTGATTCTAACGCTGGTAATCAGGACTGGAGAGGTGGCTCAGTGGTTAAGAGCGTTGGCTGTTCTCCCGGAGGACTCTGGTTTCAATCTCAGCCGCCGCCGCCTGGCAACCAACAACCATGTGTGACTCCGGCTCCCAGGCATCTGTCAACCCCTTCTGGCCTCTGTGTGTACCTACACTCGTGGGCACCCCTACACACACAGTTAAAAAATAAAATATTTTAAAAATCTTGAGCACTCACAAAGTTTATTTCTACATATGCTTTGCTTACAACATTTAACTGAGGAGGTATGCCTTCCAAAATGAACAGGAATCCAAAACAGAGCGGAGGCATGGAATTCAAGAAACAGGGAATTAACTTAGGAAATCAAAAAGAAACCACAGGCATTAATACATCACAAGCTTAGAAAACTGTAAGATTACATTAAAACAGGAGCGGAAAGGCCTCTAGGAAGGTTATATTTAAAGAAAAAATTATACACGTTGACTGTCTTAAATCCTGGAAGTGCTTGATGAGAAACTGAACATTTTATTAACTACATACCAGTTCACATACAGCCCCACCATATATAAAGGAAATTTAGAAATTTGAAACTGTGTGGGAAACATTTTGTATACAAAAGTCAGAATCCTAATATCAATATAAATCTAAATCTAAATAAAACATATATATATATATATATATATATATATATATATATATTTTTTTTTTTCAGGAAACTTCTTTTTCTTGAGATTTTATTTTTAGTTATGTGTGTGGACAGATGCATGTTAGTGCAGTAGCTGAAGGAGCCAGAAGGGCACGCTGACCCCCTGGAGCGGAAGTTACAGGCAGCTGTGAACTTCCTGATGTGGGTGCTGAACTCATGTCCTCTGGAAGAGCAGCACATACTCCTAATTGCGGGGCCAACTACCCAGCCCTAAAAGTCTATTTTGTTTAGACATACCACAGCTTTAGTGACAGAGACTTTTCTATGGATAGTCAAGTCACTTGTTTCTGCAGTGGCCGCGTCAGTCTTTAAAAACGTAAAGTACCACCAGAACCTTTGATCTCTACTCCTAAGGGGCACAGCTGCTAACAGTTTTTCTTCCTTTGTTTTAGAGAATGTAAGAGATGATGTCTGCAGCTCTTGTCCTGTGGTGGAGCGTGCTTCCCGCTCCAACCCCTGTGACTTAAGGGAACAGTAAGGTGCCTGGGGATGAGTTCAGAGCAAGCCACCAAATGACTCAAAACAATCCCCTTTGGGGAACAGGAATGAGTCAGGCAGGACAAAAGGTGGCTAGAGGGTGACAAAGCAAAGATTCCTTACACAAAGGACCCATAAGGCACAGACAGGGAAAATGGAAGCCACCAATCCAGTCCCAGGAGGCCTCCCACGTGTTAGACAACCAGGCTGCCACTGAGCCACACGGCCAGCCCTTGTTTTGTTTTCTCTTATGGCCTCGCTGTATAGCCTAGGCTAGCCTTGAACTGGCTGTGTAGCCTAGGCTAGCCTTGAACTGGCTGTGTAGCCTAGGCTAGCCTTGAACTGGCTGTGTAGCCTAGGCTAGCCGTGAACTGGCTGTGTAGCCTAGGCTAGCCGTGAACTGGCTGTGTAGCCCAGGCTGGCCTCTAACTTGTGATTTTTAGTTATGTACGGCCACACCTGGCCTCCTGGAAGTCTTTTTGAAGGCCGAGTCTATCCCTCATGCAGGGAGTTCTTTCCTGTAGGCAGCGGGAGACGGCAGATCCAGGAGCGCCTGGGCTGGGCTGATGAAGAAAGCCGCAGGATAGGAGCGGTGGGTGGGCCCTTCTGTGTTCTGGGCACCTCTCCTTCCGGGGTGCCGGCCTGTGCGGTTTTCTCTCTCTTCCTTGATGTATTTTGCAATTGTGATGGATAATTGAATTCCTTTTGAAGTTCCATATTCCAGCACTCTCTTCTGAGCCTTTGTCAAAATTATTCTCTCAAATTGCTACATATGGGCTTTCCTGCTTTATGTTGGATTTTTGGGAATCATAAAAAGGCTATTCTTCATAGACGTATTTGAATTCTGGAAGGTAGTTACACTGAGGTACACCTTCTCTTACTGACTCACATCTGGACTCATGGGATGGAAGAAAATGAGATATAAAAGTACAGTAATTCATCAGCTTCAGAATAATACTTGCAGATGTTATGTATGAATTAAGCTACAAATGAAGTTGAATGATTTTTTTAAGTTTCTTTTTATAAACTAAAAGATGAGCATTAAAAAAAAATTCCCTGTCAGGCACAGTTGAGTACACCGCACCGTCACAGTGCTTGAGAGGAAGACGTAAGAGGAACAGAAGTTCAGACCCAGCCTGGTTTATTTGAGACCCCTCACCCTCAGCTTGAAAACCCTAATAATCAGTCAATCTCATTTTAGAAAATTGAACGTTTTTGTTGTCGTTTTTATTTGTTTGTTGTTTGTTTTTCAAGACTGTATTTCTCTGTGTAGCCCTGGCTATCCCCGAACTCTATTTGAAGACCAGGCTGACCTCAAGTCAGGAGACCCGCCCACCTCTGCTTTCCAAGTGCTGGGGTTAAAGGCCTGAGCCACCACCGCCTTGCCAAAAATTGAGCATGTTGATCATGAAAACCTCTCGCTCTCACCTCGGGTCTGGCTACACAGCCTACACTGGCCTTGGCTCATGACCTCCTGCCTCAACTCCCGAGTCCTGGGATTCCAGGCGTGTGCTAGCATATCTGACATAAACAATTCTTGCTTGTCCTCTTTATCATTCCGTTATTTCTAAACAGGAGGCAGCAGCTTCCATGCCCATTTCAAGCAGCTGGTATGGTGGCAAATGACCCAAATCAGACTACCCTTCGCTGTGAAATTCTATAGTAAAATCTCATGTCTCTGTAAGATCCTCAGAGACCAGCCCTATCGTCCTTTTAACTGAATCGGACAGAGGGCCCAGTGAAAATCCTACACAGAATGACCTCCAGTCACTTTGGCAACTTCTCTGAGTCATCTTTTCTTGATGCATTGTGACCAGAACACCAGCTGCAACATACAAGAACTATTTTTTTTTTTTTGATTTGGTAGAAAAAATGGTTATCCGTGGGCGATCATGGTACACGCCTTTAATCCCGGCAAAGGCAGGCAGATCTCTGTGAGTCTGAGGCCAGCCTGGGCTACAGAGTGAGTTCCAGGACAGTCAAGGTTATACAGAGAAACCCTGTCTTGGAAAACCAGAAGAAAAGAAATTAAGAAAAATTGGTTATTCAAATAACAGGCCATGAACTAAAAAAAGGCAAATTAAATTTTTTTTCCCCCAGAGCTGAGGACTGAACCCAGGGCCTTGTGCTTGCTAGGCAAGCGCTCTACCACTGAGCTAAATCCCCAACGTCCAAATTCAATGTTTTTGATTACAAACATAAAAATGAA